>NW_027187849.1:0-60011 GCF_041381155.1 Argopecten irradians
CTGAACACCCCTCCCAATTACGTATCACTGGACTTCCAATTCTGTGGTTGATGGCATAAAGGGAACGAACAGCTGATATAGGCAGCTATCTACTGCTCTATCGCCTAGCACAATACAGATAGCAAACTCTGCCCATTGTCTCCGTTAAAATCTCAAACCCTTTTACCAGCCATTGGCAACTAGGTGATACTTGAAACAAACAATAAAACTGTTTAAAATTCAACCTACTCAAGAATTAATCCTAAACTGTCCAGGTCGGAGAAGACCGCAGAGAGAAGATGTTCTCTCCCGGCTTCCGAACATGGACACACATATTTTACACATTCCTATCTAGTATTAATGGGAGGATCCTCCCAACATGCCATGCATGTGATTATCCTCTCACAGTGGGAACCTTATTATTAGTGCACTGTAGTTCCGATAGTAAGCACATACGAGATAAGTAACTCATGATGTCATCAAGACATTTACACTTTGTTTCATGCCTGTGAGACATGAATCGGTATTTTTAGATTACTCAAAGTAAAATTGGTCCTGATTGTTACACACAATCTGAACGTTTACACAAACTTTTTTCCTATTAACTAAATATTTCCCTAACAAATTTTTCCTTCGGAGAATCATCTGACAATAGAAATTAACGGTCAAAACCTTACCATCATGATCAGGAGCAACGAGGAATACTTTACTTGCAAACAGTCATAATTTTAAAAAAAAAAAATTTTCCCAGAGATGATGCAAAAAAACATTTGAAAAGATGTAAAAATGCAATGAATTATATATCAGAACATTGACATATAATACACAATTTTATCTTTGATTCAGGACTCAGCGGCCGGGGTACGAGATTTTGCGCACATACAACAAAGTTAAATAAAGTTACATTTTGGTTGAAACTTAACATCCAAATGTTTGTTATTTTTAAGTTAAATCAAACAAAGTGTATTAGCCTAAATGGCGGGAATACCAGCGCTATCTAAACATGATTTTTCTTCAAACTCTAAAAAACACCTCAAAATGGTTCAAATAAATGGTACTCAACTTCTGCAAGTACTTATGTACATTGTCAGAACAGCCAATCGCGGCCTATACCAATGGCAAAGTCATTTTAGGGATTTTACAATTATAACGTTTATGTACAATCATTCAAGCCGATATCAACTCATATTTGCAACATTACCTGTTCCATATGGTTTACTAATATTGATGACTTGCGTATAATTTGATAATGCATACTCACACATTGAGCCTTTAGTTGTCCAACATTGCAAAAACCCCTGGTTACATCATTGTTGACCCTTATAAACAAAATCTTCATGGGTATAATAAGGATTCCAGGCGCTGACACCATAGAAAATATTGACATTTTGTTAAATCTTTTATACTTCTGTCCGCGTTAAAGAATCTTATTTAAGCTACTCAAATTTACAAAAAACAAACTGTTTTGCAAGTTCAGCCAAATCTACTCACGGCTTAAAACCATTTTAGGATTCATCATGGTGAAGAAAAAGGTGAAAAATTAACACATCAGTTGATAAAAGTCTAAGTGGTCGAACCTTTTAACTCATGCAAAAAGTACAACGGTATTTTCAAGATAGCATTAAAAGCGTAATCGACCCAACAGTGGCAGGTTCTTATTTGACATCTAATAATAATCGTCTTTTATGTTAATTTACAACGGGTAGGAACTTAGGTGGAAGCCTTAGAAAACTACAAATAACCAAATGGTGTGTCAATTGTACCTCTTTGTTCTTTAACGGAAATCAAAAGTAAAGCGGATTATAACACTAGGAAAACATCTAGTTTACTTACAAAATAAATTGAAACATAAAATCTAGTCCTTTTCGTTCCTTGCAAAAATTATATAACCAAAAAATGAGCTTATTCAATAACAACCGTACATGCGGTTTCAAGTATTTGTTAACTTCATAATGGTCAAGAATAGGAAACATAAACTTCAATAACTTGAAATCGTCATATGGAAAACTGTAACATCATTTTAGAATTTCTTTGTTTTGAAATCAAATCAAGTTAAACAGCCAAATTCCTTTTAGGCACGCCCATTTTTCCTTTATGGGTTGTAAATCTTTACTGTTCCAATGGAAAATCATAAGGTTTTTATGTCCAAAATGAATTATACTTACACTTTATAAGTTAATCACTTCTCAAAATAATTACTGACCTCATATTCGTGCATAATTTCGACTCAAGCAATTCGGCCATAAACTTTTGGTCAATTTAAGATTATTTTATTGCGTTGGCATGGCATAAAAGGTGCCATAGCTCACATCATTTGGACAATTGTTTCAGGTTTAATACAACTGTTGTCAACTTATCTCCATCTACAGGTAAATAAGGCATTGCT
Source organism: Argopecten irradians (assembly GCF_041381155.1). Taxonomy (NCBI): domain Eukaryota; kingdom Metazoa; phylum Mollusca; class Bivalvia; order Pectinida; family Pectinidae; genus Argopecten; species Argopecten irradians. Next base: position 2,366 of record NW_027187849.1, read on the forward strand.
GGGAGATGTCAAATCTGTCAAGCCATTGGTATCGGGTGACTTCCTAAAGAGGTTTTTCCGCAAGCAACAAGCGAGACCTCCTTGGAACCACCAGTTTTCCGCCTCACTGTTGTGTACAACCACACTCCATCATTGAATTGTCAGCAAGGGGTAATCAGGTGCCCAGCCTTGCGCAATGACCAATGAGGCTGACATACTAGTCATATCTTCCACGAGGAGAACATTCCGGTCTCTCCCTGTATAAAAACTCATCAGACGAGAAAAAGTGGAGCTTGGTCCCAACACCACACTTTTATCTTAACATTCGCTACACCAAAGCAATTACCACAGGAGCGTTTAACTGTCATACAATAGCCACCGTTAACAATGTCCAAATTTGGAAGATCTACATCCCTAAATCCATTAAGTGCCGTAAACTGGTACCAAGGTAAGAATAATGTCATAGAGCATATTGTAGACACCAAAAAAAATGAGTGAAAATGTCAGTGGTACACTGTGGCACGTTGAATGTGTCACTTTGGCCTGAAAAAGTAGGCGTAAGTGTGTTGTACCTGCTGTCCCTAACCGTGCACTGCGTCCTATGCGGGGGTGACCATCCGCTTTAGTCTGTCTTACCTGTCCTGCTCTATGACTCGGGAGAGGGACTTTACTATCTGGTCAAATAGACCCAAGTTGGCACCGTTTGATCTTGCCTCGAGCTGAGGAGGATAGCCCCAGCGTCAGACCTGAATGTGCAACCAATGCCAGGTTCACTCCGCGGCCGAGGAACGCCTAGTCTGATAAAAGTGTCAAGTTCTGCAAACATGCGTCGGTCCCTCAAGCAATCAGGGAGTGGGACAAGCCTGGTTCTGGACAATCGATTGTCCCCATTACTACCTTGCTGATGCCTAAGGCCTGTAACAGAAATCATTGGGGACCCGAACAGGTTACAAGTCTGTGGGTCCATCCGTTTTACATGTGACGAGGTGGGGTACTGTTGCCACCTGGTGTCTTCAAACGCGGCAATTCTTCTGTGATATCGCGTAGGGCGTTCCGAATGGTACTCCAGGTCATGCACCAAATGCATTGACACGAACATCAGAAAAACAGTTACCGCCGCTCGTCAGCTAGACGTCCTTTTTCTTCACCTTCCTAAATTAACTTTAAAAAACTCCCTGATATGCCGCCCTTGGCACCGCCTCATTACATGGCCGCAGGAGTTGACGCAGTTCAAGAAAACCTTGTGAGGATAAAGCTCTGGTTCTGAGCTCCTGGCACTGAGACAACACAACCCAGTATATTAGGATCAGATACCCTAGTATCCTAGACGGTGCGAACAACTATGATGTTCTATCGCTCAGACGACGAGCGGAGTTTGGTGACGACTACATTCGCCCGTTGTTCCAAAGTTATAACAATGTGAACGGGTCGAGCAGTCCTGTCGTTGTCCGCGACAAACTGTCTTCGGGCGGCATGCTTCAAGTGATCAAAGCACTATAAGAAGGGCAAACACTGTTCACTATACAAAGGAACTGACCACAACATGTATTAAAGCGCAGCTCTAGACTAATTAACCACGCACCTCGGCACAACATACACGCAACACACCGCATACTGGGAGGCCGTCCTTACATGACCATAGTCTGCCTTAATTGGACGTTAATTAATGCTGAGACAAGTACAAACCGTAGACACTCCGACAAGTTTACTGCTCTACTTACACGCTCACTCCACAACGGCGAGTGATCGACTGGTTCGCCCATTGTCAGGTGGTGTGAACGGGTGGCGTGTGTTGCATAAAAACGTGTCCTCGGCGCATGCATCAGCTGAAATACCCACTATAACAAGAAAGGCAAAGTTGCTAGCTATACAAGCAACTCTTCACACCATGAATACTAACAGTCTGTCTCCCGATACTATTTACCTCCCAAACATACACGCCAATTTACTTGTGCATGAACTGGGTAAAACATCGTTATCATAAACTACCAGTGCCATATATTATCATGAGGTGACTTTTAACGGTCCAAAAAACCTCTGGCTCCCCGAGGACACTGACCGATAGAGGTAGACGTGCTCGAAGATGCTTAGCGCTCAGCCTAAACAGCTTATGTCTGGAATAATACCAATGGTTCGCCGTTGTCAGTATAATGTGACAACGCACTACGCTGCCTCTGGCTCGTGTTACCCACATGGTGTCTTTCGTTGTGCGGAATGCTTCAGTGATAATTCCTTCTGGATTATGATTGAACGGTCAAGTTCCACGTGTACCAAGATGGGGACGATCAACTTTCCAATTATACCGCTGTCTCCGAATCACGCACTCGGGGTCCACCAACATACCGCAGGACACTATTCCTCGTTGGGAGGGCCATACGGCGGACATGGGTCCACAGCTGTTATTAGGACGTTAATTAATGCGCAGAGGAAATAAACTTGAGGATAACATTTTTGAACCATCAGATGCCGGCAACTCCCATTAAAATTAAACACAGGGCTGCTCACGGTCTATCGCTACACAATAGAACCATAATACCAAAATCCGTTGCTCAAAACCTACAAATGATTTGCGAATGCTCTCAAATGATTCAATTATCAGCTAGAGGTCCCGTAGTATTGTCCGCTCCAGATCAGTACTCTGGCTTCGCAACCGTCCTCAAAACTAGTAATTATTTTCAAATTGGAGAGCACTAGCTCGAAGTAACTATCAAATCCGACATGATCCTTACTTGGAAAGAGTACGTCTCGGAGCAATTTAAATTCCAATACATCTTCGCCCGTAAGCTCCGTGAGGGAAATACAGTTGAGCGATCAGTGGGAAAAGAACAGCAACAACATCCACCCACCGTCATTGACAACAATAAATGGCGATTCTTCAAACTCTCGACCCTAGCTTACGCCTATTTGCAAAAATTTTGCTAAAAATTCATCCATGTCGATGAAATCGGGTCCAGTGGTTGTTTATCTCAATGGTACTTAACGTCATCTGAGCTCATTGCGGCAGAATTGACATCGGAGTCACAGTATAAAGTAGCACCGAGCTTTTACGATTAAGTATAAACAATCTTCAAGGGTCTCCATGATAAGCTTAATATGTAAACGTTTCCGAAACTGGGTGCACTAGTCATTTTGCGGATGCACACCACATGTAGTCCCTTCAGTATCCAAATAAGGTGCGAACCCAATCTAGTGATAATATAAGTGTGCTAGGAGTCTTTTACGGTAGCTTCGCAATTTGAGACCAACCTGTTTGCTCTTCGGTTTGGACCTCGGTCATACTCGTATCCCATGGGTAGATTACCCTCTCCTGTCTATACGAGTTGAATAGGTTTACCTAAAGTTCCTTTTTCTAATTCACCTATTAAAAACTGCTACTAACTACTTTGATTCAGTTCGTATTAACGATCGTTTAGGTGAATATGGGCCTTAATCGGCTGGTAATGCCGACCTGATCTCGTAGATTTACTAGAAGGCGGTTCTGGCTTAGAATACCATCAATCAGGGAAGAAATTTGGATTGTCTGCATGTCTGAGTCGAGTCTGGAATCCAAGGAATCCCCTACGAGCGCAGCTGTCGCAGGCTTGAGTTATCGAGACTTGAAACCTGTTAACGTTTTCGAGATATAGGGCTTCCGAGTAGCTTGCCATCTTGCTGTGTACCCCTGGCATCTTTGACTCTGAACTATCCATGTTTGCAATGATGTTCCCATCCTGTTAGAAGACCCGAGGTGGGTAGACCACAGGCTTGCGAGCTCATGTATAAGGTTTGGAAACTTAAAGAAGGCCTTTTCACCCCAAACACAAACTGGGACAGCGACCATCTAAGAATACAGTCCAAAATCTATACAAAATTCGGGCCTTGTTATGCATGTGTGTTTAAAGCATCAATTTAAAAAGCGTACTAAAATAACATTCATTGAGATCGGGTAATGAAACCTCTACACAGATGTGGTCAAGCAAGAGCCCCATGATTTATTTTGTTGTTTCTTTTGTGCCCCACTCCCTCTACTCCTAGGGTTTTTTAACAAACTCATTTTATATGAGCGATATCAAATCTGTTAAGCCCAATGACCTGCTTCATTTTCTCCAAGGTATAAAAACAACGTAATTCCGCAAGCATGGAGAGCGTTAGACACTATTTAAAGCTGTGTAAATTAAGAAAATGCCGCATTTTAATGGGGCCGGCTCACCTGTGTTATCGCCCTAGTAAACCACAGCTAATTTATAAAATGCAGCATATGTCTAATCAGGTGGCCCATGCAATGCGCATGTTTATACCGCTAAATTTGTTTCATGAATGTCCACAAGAGGGAGGAGTAGGATTTAAACGCATCTGTATTTGAACGGAATTTGACCAGTTAAGAGTGCCCCCATACCTAATTATCCTAACACACACTCTAGGATGGATATGTCACGTTCTTACAATTAATTACCGCAGAAGCGTAATGATTTACGTAAGCAGAAAGGAATGCTGTTAACTTGTTATTCACATTCCAAATATCGGTTGAGAGTCCATCCAAGGATGAAGGAGATACGTAGCCATGTAATGAGCTCAAATAAAGTAGACGATTCTGCTGGTTTAATGTCAGCCTACAGCCCTCAGCCCTGGAGGGGTCACGATGAATTCAGCCGAACTTGTGATATAAAAGATGATATGTTACCCCGTCATCTGTACAATGGCCCGGTCTCACCATGACTAGCGTCTGACATGATGACACCAGTATTGATGAAGTCCCATGGACTCGAAAGGATAGAGTCGAGAACCGATTTTACTATGGGCCCTGACAAAGTCTTAAGGACATGGTGTCTGATTTGCCCTTTGGGGCTTGGAGGACGTTCGTTCGAGCATTCAGACCTCATAGGGGTCTGGACCAACCTCATTTATATAGATCATTATGCGCAGATAGATGGTCCGTTTGACAGTGGTCATGACCGTCACATGCGTCAGTCCAGGCCTTGGATGACAATCCATCCAAGGATAAAGACAACTGATGTCCCAGATGACAATAGGTGGCTTGGTTGCTAAAACGATCGTGCAAATTTGCCCGTGTTACTCTGGAGGGACCGAACCTCAGGTTCATAGTATGGTCCTGACTAGCTCATCAATACAATAACGTTGCTCCTTCCCAATGATGATTACAACTAAAATATGGATGCTAAAATGTTCTTAGGGATCAGTGTCACGGGCCTCTCAGAGACTTAGGATATGGTACACCGCTAACACATTAATAGAGAAATTTGCGAGACTAGTTGGCCGCCGCCCGTCATAGTGTTATTGGCTTAGATCTTTGACCGTATATGACGCAGCTCATAAAAAACTCGATACCTCGTGAAAGCCATATGATACCTCAGCAAATTTTTACCTACTGCAGGAGTTTCAACGCAATTTTTTGTAATGAAATCCATCCAAGGTTCCATGAAGCTGGAGGAGTAGGCTACAACTGGCAATCAAACAACCAAGACCCAAATTTGCCCTCATTATGACCCTATCCTTGGATCATGACCATATGTCGGACCAATAGATTTTTATAGCGGAATATGAGTTTGGTACCTATCTACAATTTATCACACCAAACAACCTACTTGTTGTCCATCGGTCCAAGGATGAAACTGCGCTCTAGGATTTTAACATATCAAATTAATAAATGCATTTGCCAATTTGTGAACATACGCGGATTTAACGAACCTATGGGTCGGACATTTCAGTTATATAAAATTTGATTGCCTTATACCAACTAATCCATGCCATATTATTTAGCACCAGTTCAATGAAATCCATCAAAGGACTCTATAAATCTAGAGCATTTTGTAACTAAATATCTTACGCACGATAAATCTCGCATATTCAACAGACGGCGGCGCGCACGGCATCTAATTCGACGACTGACGTGTAAACACGGGGGCGGTGCATCTAAAACAGGTCCCACCTTAGACACTTCATGTTCAATGACCTACCGTACATGTCTGTTGCCGTTTAAAAAGCAACTCTTAGACTTTTAAAACATAACATCTGTCGTGTTTCATATTTAAATTACTCCAATACCATTCTCAAGTTACAATTGTTTCGATGATACCAATTTGCTCGAGTATACCTTGTATCACAAAAGACTACGGCAGACATGACCATATCGAAACTTCCATATAGGGTTCTGTTGGGTTTAACGGAACATTAAAGTAGACTCTTCATATAGTTTGTTGATTAATCTTCGATTTTATTCTAGATTTTGTTACTGATCTTCTATCTCCGAAGAGCCCGGGAAAGGCTATTTACAATCCCTATTTGCTTATCACATTACAACAAAATGAAAAAGATAATAAAAACAAACATAACCCAACCGTAAAAATAACTTGTTTTCGTTTTATTTTTTCATTTCTATCAACAGATTGTACAAACAATCATGAAATTGTACAGAGTATAGAGCTGAACTTAACGGTTCTGTGCATAGTATTTCTCTGCTGCTTTCTGTACAACCTCATTCTGATTATAACCCTTTTGCTTGGAACAATATTCAATTACCATTCTATCCTCAACTGAGGACACAGACCTCCTGCTTGTAACAGCATTTACATGTCTGTTTTGTAATAAAAACCCACGTTCACATGGAACACTGGTCAGTGGGCATGTTAACAAAATAGATGCAATTGTTGCAAAGTCAGGGAACAATTCATTGTAATCTTTGATTAACAAAAGACAGAACTCTGTAACATCCATTTCTCTGTTCATATTTACCACATGTTTGAATTGTAAAAAAGTCTTTTTCATTCTGCCAGAGTCGACTAGTGGCTGGGTTTCATTTTCATCACTACATGTATTGTAAAAGTCAATGATATTTTCTAAACTACCCAGCCCGTGTTCCTTAATACCACTGACAGACTCTGGAAGTTTAGAAGGATTTAAGACTATGTTTTAAGTCATGAAGGACCCCCAAGGAACTATCAGGAAACCTTTTTTGAAAACTCTCCGAGTAAGTTGTTTACATACTTTTTTCTAAAATTCCTGTGAGCAATTCTGTCTCTTAGAGAACAACATATGGGAATACCTTGCCACTCTGAATGTTCATGTGTCTGATCTACTACTTCCTGTACCGTTGGAGTATTTTCATTCAAATAACTAGAAATAACTAGTGATGTAGATGCTACTATTGTTTTCAACTGATTAATATCTAAATTATCTTTCTGGAAAACTTTGCTTACAAGGTCCAAAATGTCCTAAAATATCCTTTAATAATGCTAATGTCATCAGAAACTTAATGTTTTTAATTTTCTTCAGGATCCCCCTTGCCTTATTCCCACCTTCTGAATGCGGGCTACTAGCCACTTCATGCTCAAGACCAAGAATGAGGACAGAGTAGCAATCAAAACATGTACTTACAGCATCAGACATAGATAGCCAGCGTACTTGTGTGGGCTTTTTAAACCTTTTTACCTTTTTGCCCATCAAAGAAGTCAGTTCTTTGAGTTTATTATATCTAGGAGCTGAAAAATGATAAAAATTAAAGATAGCTATCAACATTTCATTCACAGATTTAAGAAAAGGGATGTTCTTTCGCTGCCCAATAAGACACTAGAGATAGTCTATGTGCAGAACACCAAATATGAACTATTCGCGGATTTTTTCTCTGAAGTCTCACACCAACACCGCTGATCTTTCCAAACATCACTGAAGCACCGTCGCTGCCAAAACCACTTACTTTAACAATACAGTTATAATACAGTTTCTGCTTTCCCATCTTGAATAGGTATGTTGGCTACAAACTCTATTTTGACTTTTCCTCCATGAACAATTTTGCAGAACATCACTAACTTTTTGTTAGTTGCTATGTCCAAGCTTTCATCAACCATTATGCCAATAAAGGGACTTTGAATGATTCGTGTTATTGTCAATTCTCTTAAAACATTTGCACTATACTCTTGCATTTTTTGAGCTGCTTGATGGTTAGACAAAAACACACGACTATTGGCCTCAGTCAGGACAGATGATTGATTTGATATCTGAAAAAAAAAACATGGAAACGTTATAATAACTACATTTACAAGGAAAATCTGCACATAAATATTATACAAACAAAATTTATGAAAACAACATCCGACAAATATTGATTTTCTTACTTCTTTACATACCTGTAAATCAATTTAACCAAGATATTGTCGGTTTGGTATATTTCGTTCAGCCATATGTGTTGCCGTTCGAATCTGGGCTTCTAAGACTGGCATGAATTTTCCTTTTACGCAACTTGTTGCCGCTTCAAAATAACGTTGTTGTGTAACAATTTTCTTTGCAAGTGTATGATCGTCCGATCTCATATGCCTGACAAGAGCAGAACGCTGATAATTCTTGGAGCCTGTTACAAACGCATTGTTTTTTTAAAGTTTTTCGAGTGCTTGAGGCACGTTCACAATGTAATACAGTGCATGCGATCATTCTCGTTTCGCAGCCAGTCAAAATCTTGCAACCATTTTTCTTTGAAGTGTTTCTGTAGTTTACTGTTACTTTCAGTATCCTTTTTGGGCTTTTTTGTTGTTGTTGAACAATTTTCTGTGTCACCAGATCGTTTTTGCTGTGGACGGTCCAGCGACGAAAAAAATCGGCAATACTTTTCTGTGCCATGCTGATACAGTGATGAAAGAAGAACGCTGATTGGTCAGCCAATCAGAAGCATCAAACCATTTTCTACTTTCACTTTTGATATCTAATTCGACCTTTTGTATTGACCGTTCCCGTTTGCGTATCGACGATCGGATAAAAGCAAAGGCTATTGCCAGTACGTTTTTTTTAAACGCATGAATTTTTTAAATTCTACGTTTTTATTTCAAACTGTACTTAAAAAACGCACTGTAGTACGTGAATGGGAATGCTGCGTAACTCACTTTTATAATGTTCTTTAATTTATCGATACAGTGTTAACTATAGGCTCAGTTGCGCTGAATCTGAGAGATTGGTAGCCTTGGAAATTGATGCTGTTGAGCCAATGATATGACATAAGGGCATGCAACAAGTAATCTGACAATATACACTAGCTGTGTCTTCGTAGTTTACAGGGTCAATGTTTGGTTCATGGAAATTGTAGTTCCATACTAGAATTAACCATGGTATTTTTATATGAAGTAGCAATTGCTCATACAAAATCAAAAATTTTTGGACACTAGTCATCTAATTAATCGTCAAGGGAACAAATTCATAACAGCATTTGTCATTGAATTCGTGATCTTGCCAATTATTCAATTGAAGTGGCATTCAGATAATGTTTCAGCATCGATTAACTGTCATGGGGGAGCACTCTAAACATTAACAATAATGTACCTACTTGTCCAGTACGAACTTCATTCCCACGAATTAGTCACGTTAGCCAGAAAGTACTCTGGGGACCTCCAAAGGGAGGCAACGCTACTTCTTTTTAGAATTTCTCCGTCTATTGAATAAGCAATAGACGGGAATAACTGTTTTATTCCTGCAACTATTCAAACGACAACCATTACTCAGAAACAAACACGCATAGGGCCTTTGAAATATCCGTTCATGACGCGCACAGGTTGACATGTTTCGTGTCCCACAACGACAACGCTTTGTTTACATCCTGCCGTCTGCTCACCGTAGACATGTGAGGACGAGCCCAGTGCCACGGGGACCGAAGACGGGTAAACAGTTCACATATCCACCACATGACAGAATACAAATAAACCAAAAAACTATAATACCTGACCGTGCAACGGAATCATAAATTATATTTTATATAAAATAGAGAAATGAAAATAGAAAAAATTTATTATACATCTCTCATGTTTATCATATCATTAATTAATTATATACTGGGGCTATAACGTTGTATAGTTAAGTAAGGTTTAATGATATAAGCACTATGCTACAATTGACTATAATATAAGATCACTATGTGTTTACAAAACAGCACGCAGGAGCGAATGGATTTCTCTTGAAATAACTATCCAATGTCCCTTCTCATAAAAAAGCACTCCTTCAGCATCATACAAAGTGGTCAATTAGACCTTCTTTCTTTCCCCTATATGAGCTTCCAATAAATCTATATAACTTTTCCTTGGTTTTTTACACAGAGTCTTTCATAGAATTTGTTTGGCAGAGCGAACCTACCTTGGTACTTACGCCTGGAAAAGGTATAGTGTTAGCGACTATGGTTTGCCAGCATTATTCAAGTATAATGTGACCGGGTAGGGGTGTGTTGCTTGTTGGTCGTCGGCGGCATAGCTCAGTAACGAATATAGCACTGATAAATAAGGGCGAACACGTCTCCACTACTATAAAAGATAGACACAACACCGAACCTACCACAGTCTCCCAGTACACTCACCCGCACAACATACACGCAAACACACCGCATACCGATGGGAGGCCGTGCCTGATACATGACTAGTGAGCTGTTCTATTAGGGACGTTTAATTAACTCAAGACAACGAAACAAACTCAAGAAATGTCTTGATCGCGAGCAGGAAAGCTGAAGAGCACAGTTTTTTTGATGTGTGTAGATATTCAAAGGTATTACGACAACATTGTTGTATTAAATTTGTCAATAGTTGTGTAGAATCGTTTCCTTTTACAGGCTGATTGACGAGGATCCAAATCATTTTCTCCTATCCCTATATGCACTCTATCATGTGTAGCCCATGGGCTCGCCAGTAGTCTGTACTTTGTGCGCAAAAGCGAAAGAGGTGTTGTTAGTTGGTCATACTCGTAGACCCTTATCTTATTCTAAAATGTACTAGGGGACAATGGTCTATCTTGAATTCACATACTCAGATTGTAGAGGATCTGACAACATTACATGAGGGGTTATGTGTCCGGATGACCTTTTACCACGTGTACTTTCTTACACATTGCTACGTGGTCCTCCATGAAAGCTGGGTCCACGTTCCGAGACTGGGTGCACTTGTTCTCATGCGGATGCGCACCACTTTTGGGGGTGTGATGTGCATCCGCGTGATATCAGTGTAGCTGGAGGCTTTCACGAGTAGCTCCAATTTTGAGCCAACCTGTTTGCCGTGGGTTGCATCTCGTATCCGGGGGAAGAAGGTCCTGGTGGTTGAATAGGTTTTGCTCTTTTTTCTTCCTTGTTTTTACTGCTACACACCTACTTTGGCTTCAGACTCCGGTTAGACGAGAGGTAATATGGGCCCTGTATTATCAATCTCGGCTAGTGGTCATATGCCCCGAGCCCTTGGTTCGTAGATCTCCAAGAAGGCGGTGGCTTAGGGTCAATCGTGAGTTTAATTTGGATTGTCTTGATTCTGATCGATCTTGCATGGTGTGTACAATCTTGCGAGCGTGCTGTCGCAAGCTTGATTTGAATTATGTTTGTTCGAAATATTCTTCCGAGTATACTATCTGTGTAACCCTGACACTTTGACATTGGATATCCATGTCATCATGAGTGTCCCCCTGTTGGGCTCCGAGGTGGGTGGGGGCACAGCTAGCGAATTGTAATTAACTCTAAAAGATGGCTTCCAAAAACAAACAAAATGAACTACAACCAAAATCTCCCCAAAAGGAATCAACCACAAATCAACAAACAAAAAGCGGTACAACAAACACATTCCCACAGTTTCTGGTCATGTTCTCTACACAGAGTGGCAAGACCACTGCAGGTTTATCACCCTTAATATTGCGAAAGGGCATCAAAGGCATTGCTGGAGATGTCAAATCTGTGAAGCCTTTGGGATCGGGTGATCTCCTAATAGAGGTTTTCCGCAAGCAACAAGCGGAGAACCTCCTTGGAACCAACAGTTTTGCCGGCCTCAGTGTGTGTGTGTAAAACCACACTCATCATTAAATTGCAGCAAGGGGGTAATCAGGTGCCCAGCCTTGCGCAATGACAATGAGGCTGACATACTGTCATACTTCCAAGAGGAGAACATTCCGGTCTCTCATGTTAAACGCATCATGACGAGAAAAAAGTGGGAGCTTGGTCCCAACACACACTTTTATCTTAACATTCGCTACACCAACATTACCACAGAGCGTAACTGTTGGATACCAACGTTACAATGTCACTGTCTACATCCCTAATCCATTGAGGTGCCGTAACTGCCAGAGGTACGGCCATCATGAGAACAATTGTAGACGGAAAATGGTATGTCAGTACTGTGGCCGTGAAGGTCACGACGAAAAAAACGAATGTGACATTGTCAACCGTCACACTGCGTCAATTGCGGGGGTGACCATGCTTGCGTCTGCTCGCACCTGTCCCGCCTGGACTCGGGAGAGGGAGATATTACGGGTCAAATATACCCAAGGTGTCTCTTTCCCCGATGCTAGGAGGATAGTCGAGCGTTCAGACCTGAATGTGGCAACCTATGCTCAGATCACCCGCGCAAAGACGCCTGTTGACAGTGTCACCGTCAAACATGCGTCGGTCCAGGCCTTGGTTGACAAGCCTAACTGGGACAATGATGTCCCAGATATGGCTGATGCTAAGACCTGCACAATAATCATGGGGGACCCGAACAGGTTCAAGTCTGGTCCATATAAGCCCCAACACAAACCACACAACAAAAACCACAACAAAAACCACCTGGAGCTAAAACGCCAATCCCACCGGCGTCTCCAGAACTTACACAACACCAAACACCGAACATTAGGAAAAAAGTTACCGCCGCTCGTCATAGACGTGCTACATCTTCACCGTCTATTGACGTAAAAAAACTCCCTGAGAAAGCCAAGCGACCAGCAAATACACCACCGCAGGAGCAACGCCAGACAAAAACCACCAAGGTAAAGCTGGCGAGGCTCCCTGCACTAAACAACAAACCCAGTAAGGGATCAGATGACCCTATCCTTGGACGGAACATCTATGATGTTCTATCGGACGACAGCGAGTTTGGTGACAACACATTTATCGCCACCAAACAACCTACTTCAAGTAGTCCTGTCGGTCCGACAAACTATCCTCAGGGACCAATATAGAGACAAACACTATCATACAATGGAACATACGCGGATTTAAAGCGAACATAGAAGAATTAAAACATCTTATACAAACAAAAAACCCATCCATATTCTGCCTTCAAGAAATAATGCTGAAAGACACCATCAATCTCCGACAATTTACACTATACACCAAAAAACTCAGGTGGCCGCCCATCAGGTGGTGTGGCGGTGGCGGTGCATAAAAAACGTTCCTCACAGACACATTCAGCTAAATACCACCTTACAAGCTGTTGCTATAAGCGCAACTCTTCACCGAAAAATAACAGTCTGTTCTATATATTTACCTCCAAATACTCCATTTAGTTGTGATGAACTGAGTAACATCGTATCACAACTACCAGTGCCATATATTATCATGGGTGACTTTAACGGTCATAATAGCCTCTGGGGCTCCCCAGGCACTGACGATAGAGGTAGACGTATCGAAGATTTTATTAATAAAAACAGCTTATGTCTTTATAACACCAATGCCCCAACATATTTACACCCTGCCTCTGGCTCGCTTACCCACATTGATTTATCGTTGTGCCATCCATCAATTCTTCTGGATTATGATTGGATGGTCAACGGTGATCTCTGTGGGAGCGATCACTTTCCAATTATACTTAAAAACATAGGGTCACCAAAACTTGAGGAGCCTATTCCTCGTTGGAATCTACATAAGGCGGACTGGGTTCAATTTAAAAATTTGTGCGCAGAGGAGCTCATTGAGGATAAATTTTTGAACCTCGATGACCCCATTAAAATTTTCACAGAGGCGCTCACTTCTATCGCTACAAAAACCATACCAAAATCCGTGCCAAAACCTACAAAGTTTCGTCTCTCAAATGATTCATTTATCAATAGATCTGGTAGAAATTCCGCTCTGAGGCGGTACTTGGCTTCGCCAACTGTCTCAAACTATAATAATTTTAAAATTTGGAGAGCAAAAGCTCGAAGGTCTATCAAATCCGACAAGAAAAAGTACTTGGAAAGAGTACGTCTCAAAAATTAATTCCAATACATCTTCGAAGAAAGTTTGGGGAAATGATTGGAAAAATCAGTGGGAAAAGAAAAGCAACACCATCCTCCCACCTCATTAACAACAATAAAATATTTTCTTCAAAATCCGAAATAGCTGACGCCTTTGCCAAAAATTTTGCTAAAAATTCATCCATCAAAAATCATTCCAAAAAATTTCAAAAATTTAAAAAGGAAAAGGAAAAGAGACGTCTTAATTTTAAATCCTCCAATAGTGAAAGTTACAATAGGCCTTTCGAGATACCAGAATTGCTCGAGTCCCTTGAGAAATCAAAGGACTCGGCAGCTGGACCAGACGAAATTCCATATATGTTTTTAAAACAATTACCAGACTCTTCACTAAAATGTCTTTTAACTATATTTAATCAAATTTACTCTTCTGGCAAAATTCCTGAGTCTTGGAAGGAATCTACTATTATACCCCTTCCGAAGCCCGGGAAAGATGCTACTGATGCCAATAACTATCGTCCTATTTCATTGACGAGTTGTATTTGTAAAACTCTAGAACGTATGATAAATACCAGATTAGTTTGGTTCCTGGAATCAAACAATATTTTAAGTCCTTTGCAAAGCGGCTTTAGAAACCGCAGGGGAACGGTAGACCACTTAGTTAGACTAGAAACATTTATACGAGAAGCATTTGCCAAGAAAGAACATCTTGTGGCCGTATTCTTTGACCTTGAAAAGGCATACGACACAACTTGGCAATATGGAATCATGAACGATCTCCATGATATCGGTATACGTGGTAATTTGCCAAAGTTTATATCAAATTTTTATATCTGACAGGCATTTCAAAGTTCGAACGGGTTCAACTTATTCAGAAACAGAAACACAGGAGATGGGCGTCCCTCAGGGTGGTATCTTGTCCGTCACACTTTTTGGACTAACAAGAGGCCCAGAGGGCCTGTATCGCTCACCTGGTTTTGTAATGCCAAGTAATGTTCAGAATACAGGTTCATTGTTTCTTTTCTGAAGAAAATTTAATATAAACCTCTAAATCCCCTATTGGGCCCCCACCCCTCCTGCCCCCAGGGGGTCAGAGCCAAAATTTATACAAGTTCTGTTCCTTTTCCCCCAAGGGTGTTTATGGCAAAATTTGGTCACAATCCAAGCAAAACTCTAGGACAAGTAGCGATTTATAGGATTTACCTCTATTTCCCCTATTGGACCCCACACGTCCTGTCCCCCGGGGGCCAGACGAAAAATTTATACAAGTTCTGTTTCCCTTCCAAAAAGGATGTTTGTGGCCAAATTTGGTTACATTCCATACAGAACTCTATTACTAGTAGCGATTTAAAGGATTTACCTCTATTTCCTCTATTGGGCCCCACCTCTCCTGCCCCGGGGGGTCAGAGCCAAAATTTATACAAGTTCTGTTCCCCTTCCACCAAGGATGTTTGTGGCCAAATTTGGTTACATTCCATTCAGAACTCTATGACTAGTAGCAATTTAAAGGATTTACCTCTATTTCCCCTATTGGGCCCCGCCCCTCCTGCCCCCGGGGGATCAGAGCCAAAATTTATACAAGTTCTACTCCCCCTCCCCCAAGGATGTTTGTGACCAAATTTGGTTACATTCCATTCAAAACTCTATGACTAGTAGCAATTTAAAGGATTTACCTCTATTTCCCCTATTGGGCCCCGCCCCTCCTGCCCCCAGGGGTCAGAGCCCAAAATTTATACAAGTTCTGTTCCCCCTCCCCCAAGGATGTTTGTGGCCAAATTTGGTTACAATCCATGCAGAACTCTATGACTAGTAGCGATTTAAAGGAAATGTTGACGGACAGACGGACGACGGACGGACGGACGGACGGACGGACGACGGACGACGGACGACGGACGCCGCGCCATGACATAAGCTCACCGGCCCTTTGGGCCAGGTGAGCTAAAAATTAACAGCATAACCAAATGTCTTGGCCAATCTACGGAAGGGTCTCTATTTGTGGATGATTTCTTGATCTGTTACAGATCAAAAAACATGCACACTATAGAACGACAACTACAACAATGTTTAGGCAAATTACAAAATTGGGCTGACGAAAATGGCTTCAGATTTTCAAGATCAAAAACTGTCTGTATGCACTTCTGTCAAAAACGAAAACCACACAATGATCCTGACCTCACACTCAATGGAATTAAAATTCCAGTAGTTGAACAAACTAAATTTCTTGGACTAATATTTGATTCGAAACTGTCCTTTGTTCCACATATCAAACATCTGAAGGATAAATGCTCGAAGGCGCTGAACATTCTACGAGTTCTTTCCCATTCTGATTGGGGTGCAGACCGTGAAATGCTTCTACGTATCTATCGGGCACTTATTAGATCAAAACTTGACTACGGCTCTATTGTCTATGGATCGGCTCGCAGCTCCTATCTACAGATGCTTGACCCTATACAGAATCAGGGACTGCGTCTGGCACTTGGAGCTTTTCGAACAACACGTGTGAAGAGTCTCCATGTGGAAGCTAATGAGCCATCTCTAGACGATCGACGGAAGAAATTATCCTTACAGTATGCTGCTCAACTGAAATCCAACCCCAAAAATCCTGCATTTAACCTTGTATTCAATTCACAACACCAACAAATATTTACACAAAATCAAAAGCTCATACCAACATTTGGCATCAGAATTTCAAAATTGTTGCTGGAACTTAATATAACTTTCGACACCATTGACGAGTACACCGTATCGGATGTACCACCATGGCTCATTCAAACACCTGATATCAATTTATCTCTATATGAGAGGGCAAAATCCAGTGCATTACCGGAAGAACACAAATCCTCCTTTCGGGAGTGCATTAGGGCTTTCCCTGACCATGTTCAGATCTACACTGACGGATCAAAAGATGGTGATAAAGTTGCGGCAGCATGCTGTACATCTAATCACTGCTCCTCTATCCGACTCCCGGATATTGCCTCCATTTTCTCTGCGGAAGCATGTGCTATCGGTCTGGCTCTTGACCATATCGAAGAACACCGCATTGAAAAGGCAATCATCTGTTCAGACTCTCTTTCGGTTCTTCAGGCTTTGAAATCAAGAAGCCCTAGAAATACTCTAATCCGAAATCTTTTAAATCGAACATTTCGATTATCTTCTAAAACTCAAATTACTTATCTCTGGATTCCCAGTCATGTGGGTATAAAGGGGAATGAACAGGCTGATGAAGCAGCTAAGACTGCTCTTCGCCTAGCACAAACAGATTTGAAACTACCATACACCGACATCAAACCTTCAATTCAGTCAGCCATCAAACACCATTGGCAACAAAGGTGGTCTACCGAAACAAACAATAAACTGTTTAAAAATTCAACCTACACTTAATCCTAAACTGTCCAGTCGGAGAGACCGCAGAGAGGAAGTTGTTCTCTCTCGGCTCCGAACTGGACACACATATTTTACCCATTCCTATCTATTGAGAGGGGAGGATCCTCCTACATGCCATGCATGTGATTCTCCTCTCACAGTGGAGCATATTTTATTGCATTGTATTGATTTTAAACACATACGAGTTAAATACTACGATGTCTCCGACATGTACACTTTGTTTCATGCCGTGAGACATAATCGTATTTTTAATTATCTCAAAGAGATCGGTATTTTAAGCAAAATATGAACGTTTTCTCATCATACATCGTATCAACTCAACATTTCATCGTTTCATCAACATTGTGCATGAGTTTTCTCATGTGTTTTAGCCAAATTTATTTTATCCCATGCAAACCTTTTTTTTATCAAATTAACGTTTACAATCTGTGTTTTAGTCCTTACTTGCTTTTTCTTACCCTGAACTTTTATCCTGATATTAATGCATGACTTGTAGTTTGGCCCTAAATGACCTTAGTTGTCGATGGGCCGTAAAACTCAAACAAACAAACAAACAAACAAACTCATAATTAAACTAAATATTTAAACTAATTATTTACACTAAGTAGTATTTTAAGGAGAAAAACAAATTACACATCCAATGCATATCCTTATATCAATATAAATCATTGATTAATTTTACAAGACAAATCAGAGTACTGAAAGTACTAAATGGCTCGGTCTCGATATTAGGAGGAATATATTTCTAAGGTCAATACTACTGTAGTTTTGTACAATAAGAAATAAATTTGGCTGGTGTTCCTTCCAGTTTGGACTTTTGAGGATTCCTTGGACACCAAGGTGTAAAATAAGAGACACATACTAAAATCTTGGAAGCCCATTCTAATATTTCCTATGATGTTATATGTCAAATGTTTTTATAACATCTTTAGCATTTTCCTTGTTAATTTGATGTTAATGAAAATATCCATTCTTAATGACTATTACCATCAAGTTCCTGGGACCACAGTATCAGTTAACAAGTATTGTTTTGCAGCAGAGAAAGACAAGGGGCATACTTTTCTATGCCAAAATGTCTTAAATATAGAATATGTCTGTCCTCTAGAAGACTTATCAATATCACCATGTGATTTTTGAATAAATTGGTCAATTGGTATACTTTTAAGTTTTGTAATTATTCTTTTGTAAAACAGCAAGTTGATTGATATACATTGTATCCGAACTTCAATTCAAACCGGATAACTTGTTAGCTCACCATAGACCATGAAATTGTTTGTACACTTTCTTAACTTCAGGATCGTTTTACAAAATTACAAATGAATTTTTCTACAACATTTTTTTATTTTCAAATCCCCATACTTCTGATGAGTAAAATAAAACTGTCATTACAAGTGAATCAAATATTTTCAGTTTAAGATGAACAGGAAGAGATACATTCCTTTATTTCTTATAAACAGCAAACACCGATTTAATTGTTTGTTCAGCAGGTTTTTTCCCCTTTCTTTAAAAACGATACCACTAACATTATTGTCTGTACCTAGATATGTAAACAATTCTTATAAATCTAATTCTGTATTCCATAACATCAACTGGTGTTGTGGTACCGATTTACGTCTTGAGAATATCACAATTTTTATCTTTCTGATATTAAGTTCTAATTTCCATGTTATGCAATATTGTTAAAATTCATGTAACACTTGTTGTAGACCATCAGATATTTCTGATATCATAACAGTGTTATTGGCAAATAATATGATAAAAAGTTTGGATACATTCCAATATCATATACCGTAAAAACTGGTATAATTTTGCGCAGGTAATTTTTAGGGCTGAAAATGCTTAAAAAATCTACTATCAGTATATTTTGCGCATCAAAAAATGGGGAAAACAATGTCCAGGGAGTCCCAAAACCGATGTATGAAGGTGACAATTTCAATGCAAAATATTCCCCATAAATGCTTGACAACTTGCACAAAAAGTGTTGTATTTAGAAGAAATAACATATGAAAACCGCATTGTGTTTGTTTTCTTTTATTGGTCACCGTAACCTGAAACTGAAATATCTAGCAGATGTCCAAAACATTGGCGGTCTGGTCCGCCGTACTCCGTGCACATGTCAATTTTTTGAGATATTACACATGAATAGTAATCAGGAATATTTGAAAAGAGTAGAATATATTTACTTAAATTGGCACAATAAGTAATTAGTGTGTTTGAGATCATTAACAATCAACAGCAACCAGCTAGCGGATACGTAGTTTAGCTTGCAACAATCACAGTGTGCATAATTTGTCAAGATTTGTAAGACAAAATATTCTTTTCCACCAGGTAAGATTCTAAGTCATAAAGGTAGATTGAAAAAAGGAAGGGAGATAAAATAACCAGATAAATATTTGTTGCGGGATCAGACTGGGTTGATTATCGGCGATCAGGTAGATCAGTCAGAAGAGCTACATTTTCTTCTCTCCTGTTACAGAATTGGCACCCAACTAAATAACCAACGGTTGTGGTGTTTGAAAGGGTCTCGTATGTATTCAAAAAAAGAGGGAGGAGTGTAGCGGGACTGGACTGGGTCGATTATCGATGATCAGGTAGTTCAGTCGGTAGAGCACTCAGCTAGTGTTCGGAGAGTCCCGGGATCGAATCCCGGTCTTGCCGCTACATTTTCTCCTCTCCTGTTACATATGGTACCATGCATGTAGATATTCAAGGTAAATCAATAATGTTCGCTGATCTTGCAGAATTGCCTTACAGTGTTATAATGAATGCAGTAAATGTATGTTTCATTGGTGTGATTGATTTAAAGGCAGTTCATGTGGTGACCAAAAAAAAGGTAAAATCAATACTTTCAGAGTGATCAGGGAACATTGATAGTCAAGGCGGGGAAAACATAAGACGACCTGTGTTATACAAATAATGTTTAATTGATTTTCATTAAATTGTCTCGAAGGTGATGATTAGTGTGTTATGAACGATAAGCTTAATATGTTTTTGACAAAAAGTATTAACAGCTAATGTCATATTGTGTTTTAAATTTAAATAATCTTTTATTTATTCATTTCATTTCAAGCATGTACATGTCATAGAATATTAACAAATATCAGGTATATGCTTAAATCATATTACAGTTAAATTCAGAATAAGGAATTTGAAGATGATGATAGTAATTATTTTCGGATTGAAAATCATTACAATATTAAGCTTCCACAGTTGAAAATTACTTCTTTTTGTTCACACAATTCTTCTCCTAGGCTGTTTCCAGTTGAAATGATACATGCATGCTGACATTCTGTAAAACATAAGGAAACAATAAATGTATTAACAGAGTAATTACTGAAAAGGCTAATATCATATAATTAAACATTTTAATCATAAATAGCAATACCAGCATAGAGGAAATATTATTGAAGTTTAATTCCCGCTGTTCTTCAGTCCTCCTGTTCTTACATGTAAGAGTTTTGTCCTTCATAAATTGATTGTAATATACAGTCTATAGCCGTTGTTATATAATGTGCACAAAGAAGTATAAATACACACGTATGCATGGGTACAGTGGTAAATTAATAAGTTATACAGAAAATGATGGTGCGTAAAGTCTATTTTGTTGAGTAAAAAGTTAAAAAACTAACATTGTTCACACCCTAAGATGTAATCGCACTAAAAAAAACAGTGATCATGTGGGCATTTGTAAGACTGTGCCGGGTGGTAGAGATTAGTTCCGCTCGAGTGATCACACAATGCAAGTGAGAGTCGGGAATATGTTTATGTAAGTTTTAATTGCTAATCTCTGATGCTTGTGGGTAAAATGTAACTCAGGATAATTGCTAAACAATTAACAGTTTTCTCTACATTTGTTACAGATTGAAACAGCTTTTTAAGTGCCGTTTTACGGAAGAATTATGAAGAAGAAATCGGCATTTTCGTCGATCTAGTAGTCCAAAAAATATCACTTCGAGTTATATGAACATTCCACATATGATTTATGTCATTCGGCCAAAAATTTATACTTCGTATTACCTAGTTTAATGAATATGCTGTATGTATATGATCAGAACGTCAAGCTCCTGTGGTGAAAATAACTAAAGTGTTTTAAAAGTATGGTTTAGTGGTAATCTCTGAACGTGCTTTAGTATATAGATATAATCTGATATTTATACATGTGCTTATAAAATTATCGATAATAATGGATGTGGTAAATATTCATACCTTATTAACTGCCGTTAGTTTTAAGATTACGCCACCTTGGACATTTACAAAATGTTCATCGTCTGTCACGTGCTATTTTATCGGTAGTCCAAGTTTGTCCAAAATTTTGTTAGAGTTGTCTTTCTTCCATTGTGGATTTACACGTACATGTGGCATAACGCAGCCGTGATAAACAAATCTCCATATCGTCCTGAAATATATTTGCTCCCGAACTAATGTGATTCAAAGTGCAAAAATCATTATTGTAACAATTTTAATGTTTGAGGTGAAATATAGATTTCATTTTTTCCGTTGCGGGATAATTGTCACTAGTGGGACTAAACGCGTGGGGCGAAGCGAAGCATTTTCGGGACGAAACGTCTTCATGTATTGAAAACAACATTTTCAGGACGAAAAGTCTAGATACATTGTACACAATTCAAGTGAAAATTTTCCAATCTAAGATCATTTGGACGATGTATATGGTAAGGATATGAAAGCAATTATCTACTATTCCTATTTCAACATTACAGATACGCTTATTTCAGTAACTTTCATACTCAAAATTTGCTATTTAAAATTCCCGGTAAAATCAAAGTTGTTGAATACACTGCCGCTAGGAGCGCTAGTATCTGCGAGCAAGTTCTTAGCCAATCATATTGAGGAAATTGACTGTGAGAGAATTTTTGCAACCACGATCACAATGGCGAGGTAACCCTCGCCAAAAATGTAAATACATGCCGAAAATGGATGGAAAATAAATACTCTATCATAAGATAAAATTCCTACAGCTTCATCTATAACATTAGCACATTAAAGTAAATTAGTGTTAGCGAGTTTGTGTGTATACTTCCTTATCTTTTCTTGCATCACATTTTTGATGTAGGATTCGTCTCTAAAATTGATATCATCCGAAAATAAATGTAGAAGTGAGGATGGCACACACGATCCTATCAGTAATTCGCGCCATGTTTGTTCGGCTTCAAATTTTGTCCTATATCTTTGTACCGGAACACCGGTGAGTTTGGTGTGCTGAGACCACACATATTGATCTCCCCAGAGTTACGGCCCTTGCCGGGAACTCTTTAGTTATCTATTTGCAAACCATGCTATGAGAAGCACGTGTTCATCTATTCCACACAATGAAGCGCCCTTCTATCCTTTGAATAGTAAGTTGTCAATGTTAATTAGTCTTGAAAAATGTGTATTAATTGTTAGATTAGACATATAGGTTAGAAACATGTTGAAATATTAGTTTAAATACAGTCTATCGTATGTTTTGATGATTGTTATTATCTAGTCCTTTGTTCTATTTTTATACGAGCAAATCCAGTGTTTATAGCTGTGCCAAATGATAGGGATAAATGCATTTGCTGTTATATGAACATGTCAGTACTGTTATTAATGACATTTTCTCTTTGTTGTTTTATTGGCTTATCTAGTCGATCTATGTTTACTCAATTTGTGAGATTTAACACTTATGTTTCCATACCATTACATAATGCTATTGGTAGCAGATTGTTATTAGCATATAGTGATTATATATAAACTGTATGGTGCTAATCAAATATGCATGGATTCTTGAAATGTTTATATAGAAGTAGTAATGTCGTGAACAATTGTTATTCGGCAGGCGTTTTATTATTGTTTATTACCATTGTTTACAGTGTCAAAATATCAGATGTAACGTTAACCTACCTACACACAAACTCACGCCATGGTTGGTAGATAGTTCTCCCCGAGCTAGCAACGAGTAAGTTTTTTACATGTCAATAATTCTGTAACTACATATGTACATTCTATTGTTTATTGTTAGCATTTTTGCATAATATCTGAACTTTAATACTAGTCATCTATTTTGTTTAAGAAGTTTATTTTTCAATCATATAACTGGTATTCAGCTTTGTTGTCCATATAAGTACTACGGTACTTCGTTTTAACTACCTCTCCAGTATTACCGTAAATATCCATATGTCATTCCAATGGTTTATCAGGTATGATTAAGGTTGTGTATAATTTACACTGTTATTATGTTGATTTGTACCATTTATGATATTGTAGAGTTAGACAGGTTTTATATTTCGTTATTTGTTTTTGTGTTGTAGTTTCTTACGGATTTGAATAAAGTCTTAAGCATCTGACTGCGTTCGCCGTTTTCTATCTGTCGGCCAAAGGACAGA
Organism: Argopecten irradians; assembly: GCF_041381155.1. Classification (NCBI taxonomy): domain Eukaryota; kingdom Metazoa; phylum Mollusca; class Bivalvia; order Pectinida; family Pectinidae; genus Argopecten; species Argopecten irradians. The sequence continues at coordinate 26,017 of NW_027187849.1, forward strand.
ATAGTAAGAAATCGAGGCTAGAGGGCTTCCCCAACCTAATGGCAAGGATACAGTTGAGAGAGGTAAGAGAGTTATCTTATAAAGCAATGGAAGATTTCCAGGCAAGAGTATCTCAATACTCAGGGAAACTCCAAGGAACTTGGGCTTTGGTTACAAAGGACTTAGACGAGGCGATAAAACCAGAACAAGATGCTAACTTCCTAAAGCAGCTGGAACATTCCATAACTCTGCGTTTTGATGAGCATAGGACACTAGAACGGGAATATGAGGCCTACCTCAGAGCCACCCGCACTCAAGAAAGCGCCAAGCTCTTAGCGATACATATGGACAACAACTCCAGATGTGAGAGAGCAGTTAATAGTGTCCTGGATCAGATAGACCTCAAAATAAAACTTCAGGAGAAAGACATCAGAAAACAAGTTGAAACTGAACAGAGACCTGCAAGGTCCATATCAAGTAACTCTTCAACTTCGTCCAAGGCTAGGGCTAAAGCAGACGCAGCAAAGGCACGCCTTGCCTTTGCAGAGAAGGAGCTGTTGCTTAAGAAGAAGCAAGCTATATTGAAAGAAGAACAAGCACTTATGATTGCCAAAACAGCAAGAGAACAGGAGGAAATAGATGCTGATCTCAGCCTCCTGAAAGAGAAAAAGGAGTATGCTGAGGCAAAAGCTGAGGCTGATTATTATGAAATCATAGATGAGTGGCAAGAAAGTCCTGATCCACCTAACTCTTTAGGAGATGAACTAATGCTCGACCCGATGGAACGGACGGAGCAGTATACCAGGCGACAGGCACCATATATTTCCTCGCCTCCACCTGGCATATCAACCGAGCTTTCACCGAACACTCCTGCCTATGCACCACGTGAAAAGGAGCAACAGTACACAAGACAGGAGCCACACTTTACAAGTGAGGAGCCACATGACACGCAATCTATATCAGCTCAGTCTCGGCAATCAGCACCACCTAACCTCTATCATACGGAGTCATCTCTTGGAATTGAATTTGGGAGGTTCCTTGTGAAAAAGGATCTTTTAATGTCAAGGTTTACCAAATTTCAAGATGATCCTGTAACTTATACAGTATGGAAGGACACCTTTAAAAACATTACAGAAGATCTTGGAGTGACACCACAAGAAGAGACTGACCTGTTGGTAAAATGGCTTGGCCCAGAGTCCTCTAGACAGGCTCTGAACCTGCGAGCAGCAAATACCCACAATCCAACTCGGGGATTAGTTCGTATCTGGCAGAGACTCGATGAGCGCTATGGAGCCCCAGAACTTGTGGAGTCAACATTGAGGAAAAAGATCAACAATTTCCCGAAACTCGGTACAAGGGATAACAAAAAGTTATATGACCTACTCGATCTACTCATGGAAGTTGAATCCCTCAAAGAAACACCCAAGCACTCATCACTGCTTGCATCCTACGACAGTTCTGTAGGGATTAATCCGATTGTAGTCAAGTTACCATACCACCTCCAGAACAAATGGATGGGAAAGGCCATGAAACACAAACTGGAGCATAATGCTGTGTTTCCTCCCTTTACATTCTTCGTAAAATTCATCAGGGAACAGGCGGTCATGTTGAACGACCCAAGCTTCATCTTTGAGGCACCGAGCAGTAAGAACCAAAATTTGAAGGAGGAGCGTGTAACAAAAAACGTACGCCATATTTCTACGCACAAAACTGCTATAGCAGACCCATCTGATACCATAACAGAGGATAAGAAGTGTCCACTCCATCCAAACTCGAACACCCATGCCTTGAATGTCTGCAAGGAGTTCATGAGAAGACCCATAGAGGAAAGGAGACAGATCATAAAGGAAAACCATTTCTGTTTTCGGTGCTGCAAAAGCACGCAACACCAAATTAGAGACTGTAAGGCGGACATCCGTTGCGACGAATGTAATAGTCCTAAACACGTAACGGCCTTGCACATTAAAAAACCTTCGAAAAGAACGGACAAATCAGTCAAAGAAGATCAAAGTAACGCACCCTCGGACGGCGGGGAGGAAGGAAACATTAACAGCAAATGTACGCAGGTTTGTGGCAGCCCATCTGTTAGCAAATCTTGTGCGAAGATTGTGAAAGTAAATGTGTTCCAAAAGGACACTGACGAAAGAATGACGGTCTATGCCCTCATAGATGATCAGAGTAACAGGTCCTTAGCGACTCCAACACTGTTAGACAGTTTCAGGAATAACAAATCCTTTGAAACTGTTCAGTACTCCCTTACATCATGCGCCGGTACTGTGAGAACCACAGGACGCAGAGCACCAGGCTTTATGGTTGAGTCGATTGATAGCGAAAGAACATATGAACTCCCACCTTTGATCGAGTGTCCAGACATACCAGGCAACAGGGAGGAAATACCGACGTCAGATGCAGCGGCTATGCATCCGCATCTCCGAGACATTGCTGCCGACATACCACCGCTCGACAAGGAGATAGGCATTCATATGTTACTTGGCAGGGATGTGGTAGATATCCACCATGTTATTGACCAGCGGATTGGACCCACTGGCACGCCTTATGGACAGAAACTTGGTCTAGGTTGGGTCATAATTGGTGACGTATGTCTCGGGAAGATCCACACTCCAGACCTCGAGAATGTAGACGTCAGAAACATGAAGACTCACGTAGTAAATGGCCGTCACTCAATATTTCCACAGTGTGAATTGAATCTGTCTATTAAAGAAGATATAAACACTCACAACCTCTTCGTGAAAACAAAGAAAGATGAAGAGGTTGGATGGTCGATAGAAGACAGACAATTTGTAGAGCTGATGGATAAGGAATGCCATCGAAATGAGGAAGGCTACTGGACAGCGCCTCTACCATTCCGCGTTCCTAGACCCAAAATGCCAAACAACCGACGGATGGCATTACAGAGGGCCATGGTACTTCATAACAGCCTGCAGAAGAATCCGGTGAAGCGGGATCATTTTGTAACCTTTATGGAGAAGGTACTTTCATCCGGAGCAGCTGAATTAGCTCCAACAGTCAAGGGTGAGGCGTGGTACCTACCTATATTTGGCGTATACAATCCTCAGAAACCAAATCAGATCAGGGGTGTATTTGATTCGTCGGCCAAATATGAAGGATTATCCCTCAACGACACACTTCTGTCAGGCCCAAACCTGACCAATGACTTGCTGGGGATATTGATTCGCTTCAGAGAGAACGCCTTTGCTGCAGCAGCGGACATTGAGCAGATGTTCTATTCATTTCATGTTGAAGTGGACCATAGAGACTTCTTACGTTTCCTATGGTATAGGGACAATGACCCCAATCAAGAGCTGGTAGAATACAGGATGAAGGCTCATGTCTTTGGTAATAGTCCTTCCCCAGCTGTTGCCGCCTATGGTCTCAAAAGGACTGTGGAAGTTGATGATGTCGACAAGGACGTGAAAGACTTCGTGAACAACAACTTCTACGTGGATGATGGATTGATATCCCTACCCTCGGAAACAGAGGTGATCAGTCTTCTCCAAAGAACTCAGACAGCTCTTCTCAGTGGAGGAAACCTGAGGCTTCACAAATTGATCTCAAACAGCCCCACTGTAATGAGCGCCTTTCCCACGAACGATCTGAGCAAAGAAGTTAAGACACTTCAACTAGATAAGGATGACCTCCCTACTCACAGGAGTCTAGGTCTTCTCTGGGAGCTGAATGTGGACAGCTTCCTATTCAACATCCAACTAAAAGACAGCAGGCATACTCGTCGTGGAGTACTGTCTGTTTTGAATAGCATTTTCGATCCACTGGGTTTCGCGTCTCCTATTACGATTCGTGGAAAAATTTTGATGAGGGACATCACAAAGGGATATGGATGGGACGATCCACTCGACGATGACGCCGTCAAAAGGTGGAAGGCATTTGAGGAGTCGCTTGTAACACTTCATGAGTTATCTATCCCTCGAATGATTGTACCAATGTCCCTGAGGAATATCGAGACAGCAAAACTTCACATTTTTAGCGACGCTTCTGAACAAGCGATATGTGCAGTAGCCTACCTCACCATACATTCTGAGAAAGATAGCCAACATACAGGATTCGTCCTAGGAAAGGCAAAGGTTGCGCCATCTAATGGTCACACCATCCCTAGGCTCGAACTTTGCGCTGCGGTTATGGGAGCAGAACTTGCACAGACTGTGCAACGAAGTCTCAGCATAAGCATAGCGTCTGCCACCTTCCATACAGATAGCAAAGTCGTATTAGGCTATATACACAATAAGAAGAAGAGGTTCCATCACTACGTCGCGAACAGAGTTCAAAGAATTCTTGAGGTGTCAGATAGCGGCCAATGGGTTTTCGTTCCAACCAAAGAAAACCCTGCAGATTTTGGAACAAGAGGTTTACTAACAGCGAAGGAAGTCCAAGAAAAATGGATTTGTGGACCTAACCATGTTAAAGTGGACACGTCGTTAGTAGACGAGGAATATCCTCTTGTTGATCCAGAAGAGGATAAAGAGATAAGGGTAACATCTCACAAAACCGAGGTTAATACTATTATGAACGACAGAACTGAAAGGTTTTCTGATTGGTCCAGGCTGCTTGATGCTTTATGTGTCTTAAAGCGTGCAATACGAAAATTCAAGACGACAGAGTCTGAGAAGCACATCTTGGAAACCCAAGACCTGAGGAAAGATTCGGAAAACTTCCTGATTGCTCAATGCCAGAAAAATCAATTTCCCGAAGAAATTGATCATTTGAGGAATGGGAAACCGGTATCACGATCATCACCAATCTCTTCGTTGAACCCAATCCTTGACAATAATGGCATATTACGCGTTGGAGGACGCTTGAATCAGGGATACTTACCATACTGTGAAACTAACCCAGTTATCTTACCGGGTAAAAGCCATATAGCTACGCTTATTGTACGCCATTTTCATCAAAAGACCAAACACCAAGGAAGGATTTTCACGGAGGGTTCAGTCAGAAAGAACGGATACTGGATCATTGGGGCTAAAAGATTAGTTTCCAGAATATTACACCAATGCGTCACGTGCAGGAAACTTCGAGGAAACACGAACCAACAAATCATGGCCGACTTGCCAAGCGATCGGTTAACTCCCGGCCCTCCATTCACATCGGTTGGTATTGACACCTTTGGACCATGGCCAGTGGTCTCCAGAAGAACAAGAGGAGGCATGGCACAATCGAAACGGTGGGCAATTATGTTTACCTGCCTGACCACCCGAGGGGTCCATATAGAAGTCATCGAGGACATGTCAAGCTCCTCATTCATCAACGCTCTTCGCCGGTTAATTGCACTTCGGGGAAATGTCAAAGAAATTAGGTCCGATAGAGGAACCAATTTTGTCGGAGCAGCTGATGAGCTGGGAATGAATATAATCAACGTTGAAGACAAGACTATCCACTCATGTCTTAAGGATGCCAATATCACCTGGAGGTTCAACGCTCCCCATTCCTCCCATATGGGCGGTGTGTGGGAGCGAATGATCGGAATAGCCAGAAATATTTTGAATTCGATGTTGTTGGACGTAGGACACCGGGATCTTACGCATGAAGTGTTGGTCACCCTCATGGCTGAAATTTCTGCGATTATGAATTCCAGGCCATTAACATCAATATCAAGTGATCCTGAGGACCCCTTAGTTCTCACACCAGCCATGCTGTTGAATGTGCAGCACAGTCCTTCTATCAGTGTGGACTTAAGTGTGAAGGACATGCATAAGAAACAGTGGAGAATGGTTCAGGTACTGTCGGACACTTTCTGGAAACGCTGGCAGCTGAGCTACCTTCAGTCGCTCCAAACTCGCCGTAAGTGGAGGTGCGAATACCCATCCATCAAGAACGGCGATGTTGTTCTGTTGAAGGACAAATGTCTCGCACGCAATGAGTGGTCTATGGGTGTGGTAGTGAACAGCATTAAAAGTCAGTCGGACGACAAAGTGAGGAAGGCAGAAGTACGTACCTACCGGGAAGGGAAATACGCAACCTACACGCGACCGATAACCGACATGGTGGTTCTTGTCGATTAGACAATCATCAGAGACATTGCGAGTTAGTTTGTAAATAATTTAGTTTTTTGTTGAGGATAGGAAATGTCAGAGACATTAGGCGGGGAGTGTACCGGAACACCGGTGAGTTTGGTGTGCTGAGACCACACATATTGATCTCCCCAGAGTTACGGCCCTTGCCGGGAACTCTTTAGTTATCTATTTGCAAACCATGCTATGAGAAGCACGTGTTCATCTATTCCACACAATGAAGCGCCCTTCTATCCTTTGAATAGTAAGTTGTCAATGTTAATTAGTCTTGAAAAATGTGTATTAATTGTTAGATTAGACATATAGGTTAGAAACATGTTGAAATATTAGTTTAAATACAGTCTATCGTATGTTTTGATGATTGTTATTATCTAGTCCTTTGTTCTATTTTTATACGAGCAAATCCAGTGTTTATAGCTGTGCCAAATGATAGGGATAAATGCATTTGCTGTTATATGAACATGTCAGTACTGTTATTAATGACATTTTCTCTTTGTTGTTTTATTGGCTTATCTAGTCGATCTATGTTTACTCAATTTGTGAGATTTAACACTTATGTTTCCATACCATTACATAATGCTATTGGTAGCAGATTGTTATTAGCATATAGTGATTATATATAAACTGTATGGTGCTAATCAAATATGCATGGATTCTTGAAATGTTTATATAGAAGTAGTAATGTCGTGAACAATTGTTATTCGGCAGGCGTTTTATTATTGTTTATTACCATTGTTTACAGTGTCAAAATATCAGATGTAACGTTAACCTACCTACACACAAACTCACGCCATGGTTGGTAGATAGTTCTCCCCGAGCTAGCAACGAGTAAGTTTTTTACATGTCAATAATTCTGTAACTACATATGTACATTCTATTGTTTATTGTTAGCATTTTTGCATAATATCTGAACTTTAATACTAGTCATCTATTTTGTTTAAGAAGTTTATTTTTCAATCATATAACTGGTATTCAGCTTTGTTGTCCATATAAGTACTACGGTACTTCGTTTTAACTACCTCTCCAGTATTACCGTAAATATCCATATGTCATTCCAATGGTTTATCAGGTATGATTAAGGTTGTGTATAATTTACACTGTTATTATGTTGATTTGTACCATTTATGTGATATTGTAGAGTTAGACAGGTTTTATATTTCGTTATTTGTTTTTGTGTTGTAGTTTCTTACGGATTTGAATAAAGTCTTAAGCATCTGACTGCGTTCGCCGTTTTCTATCTGTCGGCCAAAGGACAGAATAACATCTGGTTAGATGTATGTATATGACACCGTTCGCTCTAAATAAACTTGCAGACACATTTAGTTGCGGATTGAGCTGTAAGTTCAATCTCCTATCAGTCGATCCATCCCTCCTCTGGAATTCGGAGGTCTTAACGGTACCATATACTGAATGTTGATCCATAACTAATGTTTAGAGGAAGGCGTAAAAGAAGTATAATCATGTCCTATGAGACTTACCGCACACTTTATACAATATACACAACCAATGAAAAATTTGAGAACTGGCTAATTGCTCAGTGAGAGGTACTAAACAACCAATCAGATGTGAACCAAACCTCAACATGTATTTAATACCCGTCTATTTTAATACATTACCTTAATCCACACCACGCCCATACGGGAGAATTATTAAAACTCTTGTACCTTCTTGAAAAATTCCTAGCGTACCTTTCGACACGATCCACAATGGATTTTTCTATTTTTATACGCGTTCAGACATGTAGATGCCTTAACAAATTCCTAGCGTGCCTTTCGACACGATCCACAATGGATTTTTCTATTTTTATACGCGTCCAGACATGTAGACGCCCGTAACAAATTCCTAACGTACCTTTCAACACGATCCACAATGGGAGTTTCTATTTTTATACGCGTTCAAACATCTAGACGCCTGTATCAAATTCCTAGCGTACCTTTCGACACTGATCTACAATGGTTAGATTGCTGTTTGATTGTCTAGTAGCTACATCCGGTAGCACCTCAGATCAGCCTTTGGTTATCTAGTAGCTACATCCGGTGTATAGGTTTATTTGAGTGACCATTAGGTATTATCAATAACGTTACTTACATTTAGACAATTGTCCATTTCCTCTCCGTGTGACAAATGACATCGTACTCCTCCCATTCGTCTGTAGGATCCAGGCAAATGGTTTGTCTCTCAACCCATGTATCCACTTTCATTTTTTGTCTGTTTTTTGTATACATGATAATTACGTGTAAAACAAACTTTTTACATTCTGATACCACCTCTCTTTCCCTTCTAATACAGTCCATTTCCACCATGACTTTGTCTGCCTTTTTCACTTCGGAGGATTTTGCATATACAAAGTCACCAAGCACGAGCTTTCGCTCATATAATTGAACTTGTACATTTATTCTGCATTCTCCTTCATTTTGACGATATGACGAGGTAAATTTCCCTGTTATTTTCACATTTTCGTCACATTTGCTAAGATATTTTGATACATAAAATCTCTCCATTTCGAATTTGAAAAACAAAATCAGATTAGCGTGAACGTATTCGGGTGCGAAGGTAAGGATATATTTCCCATGCACGTGACGCAGATGCGCGAAACGCAACACCACGTGAATCTTCTATATTTACGAGAGGATGAACAATCCCATTACAGTCTGATTCGCGACCTGGACGCGTTCTTGTCGAGAACAAAGAAATGCAGAAACAGAACATATTTCTGTCATTACTGCCTTCAGGGTTTTACACGGCGTGATTTGTTGGATAAACATGTAGAAATGTGTTATCGATACGATCCTCAGTGCGTGGAATTTCCTGACGTGAATAATGACTTGTTAAATTTTGAAGACTTCCGGAAGCAGTTAAAGGCGCCAATTTGTCATGTTTTGCGATTTCGAGGCGTTTGTACGACCCATGGATTCATGCGAAAATGATCCAGACAGATCGAGTACCACGCAGACTGCACAATTCGAACCTTGCGGATTCGGGTATCAGGTCGTCTGTATAGACGATAAATACACAAAACCTCCCGTGATTTACAGAGGTAATGACGTTACCAAAACGTTTCTAGAATACTTATTACAGGAAGCGGAAGAAATAAAAGAAATCTTAAGTTGTGTTGAACCGATGATCATGCGTATCAATCTGTATGTCAGTGAAAACTCTAAGTCAGAAAATCTGACTGTCAATATTACAAAGTTCAGAATCTGTGTCACAGTCGGAATATTATTCCAGTTCTCTTAAATCCAACTGGATATGGAATAGAATTTTACAGACTGGGATTTTTGCTTCTTAGAATTCGATCAGATATTCCAACAGAATCCGTGTCCGATAAGATTTTTGGTTAATTTTAAAGAATCCGATTGATTCAAATCGGAATTCCTGTTTTCCTATCAGAATCCGATTCTAAATTTCGTACAGGTATAATTACTATCGGAGACAGAACACTCCAAGTCTGATATATCTATCAAATGGAAGTGGAACATAGTTCGTTCATATACCAATGATGCAAATACTTCAGGGTGAAAGCAGCCCTGATTCAATGTTCCTTTTAATTTGAAAGTTCGCTATTTGCGCACGTTACAGAAAAAATGTGTTCAAAAAAATCTCTTCACTCCGGAATATATAGGTCCGAATCAAGAGTATAATTTTCAGTTCCTTGATACAAGAAGCACACCTTCGCTGGCAGGTATGGAGTATACCTTTTGGTCTGTCCCAATGCACACTTCGATTTTTCTTACTCGACCGTCAGCGCTATCAAATCACAATCACAACCATGGACTCATTACGATACAATGACTTGTCCCTCAAGAGAACTGCGTCTCCTTCCTGTAGATTCTTTTCGTCTTGCTGCCACTTCCTTCTCTCTTGCAATGAAGACAAGTATTCAGCTTTCCACCTTTTCCAAAAGCAATTGGCTAGATGCTGAACACACCTTCAAAAATTTAATAAATCCATCATTTTTTTAACCTTGATTACCCCATTAAAATTTTCAAAGAAGCGCTCACTTTTATCGCTACCAAAAACCGTACCAAAACCTACAAAGTTCCTTCTCTCAAATGATTTACTATCAAAAGATCTTGTAGAAATGCAGCTCTGAGACGGTACTTGGCTTATTTTAGAGGAGTATTTTCCTGGTCAAGCTAGGCAACTGACCACCCATATTGTTCGCTGTATCCATTGAAAATGATTTGAAGATGATAGCTATGTACATGATGAATTTCAATTTCGCAGTCTCCCAAAACACGCACCTCCCACAACATACACGCAACACGCCTCATACATGGGAGACCGTCCTTTCATGACCATAGCTGTTAATAGGACGTTAATTAATCAAACAAACAAACAAACTGATGGTGAATCTCTACGAGTTCGCTTTCGTTTTTGGTACCGAGACCGTGATCTGCCTCTGGCATCCAACCTTGATAGAACTTGCTGCGTGATATTCTGTGCCATCGCAGCCTGCTGCTCCTCATTGGTTAATGGTACCAGCTGGTCCATTAGTTGAGCCGCCTCATGGTCACCATCATGATGACCAGATCTTGAGGGCACCTCCAGCCTTTCTTGGAAGTCCGATCCTGCCGGTACAGCCCTCTTTCTTGCAGGCCCCTATCCAGCACTAACTAGAGTTGGCATACCTGTGACTTGTACACGGGACCTGGCAGGTTGTGCTGCTGTCATTCGTTTTTGGGCCAAGGTTGACTTATTACTGTCTTTTCTACCTGTCCACTGTACTTGCTCTTTTTGACCATCTGTAACATTAATCATTTGTTAGCCAATTCAAGTTAAACATTGCCATATATTATCAAATGGGCCTGAATGGCTGAACAGGTGCTATGTATACAGTATATATTACTGTATTTGTACCAGTTGTATCGATACAAATATGCTTTATATATCAAATGGAATGCGCCGTACCAGCAGAACTGTACTGGTACAAGTGGTTCGTTTTCAGAAGCGCACCACTTGGATCCAAGATGGCGGACCCGAGATTTTCCATTTTGTGATAGAAATGTTTTCTTTGTTGAAACCAAGACAGATAGTATCCATACCAGATGAAATTACATGGATTATTTATTTCAATATATGCCGAAACTATTTAGGTTTTATATCCATTTTATTAACACCAAAAATACTTTTATATTCGAATATCTTTCATATGGATGACGCCATCATGAAAAAACCCAAACGCGTTCCATTTGGCTGTGCCGTATTAATTTATCACAACTGGTACGAATCAACAAATGGAACGCACGGTTAGTTTCCGGAACGTTTAAGCTGAGGACAATTTCTCCTCATGTGTGGCCCTCCACAGAGCCATCATTGTACGTTTCGTGAAACTTCATTTATCTGTTTTTTGTTATTTCGATCTACAATCCCTAGAGATATGTCACGATGACATCCATTAAAGGATGAAGGATTTTAAAGCTAAAATTAAGAAAATTTCCCCTTTTGGGGCCCCATCCCTCAGGTACTAGAAGTCGGAGCAGGCTCATTTATATAAAAAAAAGTAATTGCCCTTTCTGGCAATTACTGACCCATGAATTCCTCCACCTAACCATTGATAACTAGGTTTATACACCATTATAACTATTAATCAAAATTAGACGTCATCAACCTGACCATTGACAAGGTTTTAAATTTAAACACTTTCAAACTATTATCACCAATTTGTACCTCTTTCTAGATGATATTGTATAATGATAGCTATTAAGCCTGATGCTTTCCTGTAAATGAGTAAATGTTGTGAGTATGCTACTCTCCTCGTCCAAAGACACGTGCCAGAATCCATTTGTAGCATCCGCTACAGTACATATTTTGGCCTTACTGAGGTCTGGCAATACGTCATCAAGGGTTGGCATAGTGTAGTTGTTTCTCTTCAAAGCCTTATTCAGGGATTTGGGATCTATACATAGCCTGATCTTCCCAGATGGCTTGGTCACAACTACCATTGAAGAGATCAAGTCCGTTGGATTTTTCACCGCTTCTATTACATCCTTACTGATAAGACGTTCAAACTCTTCCTTTACTTTAGGTTTTACAGAAATGGGAAGTTTCCTAACCGATCTAGCTGCCCCGAGGTGGATAGTGTGCAAGTATTTTATGAGATCTAATACTTTTGATGGATGAGCTGATCCATAAATTGACATGAAAACCAAAAATGCACTAGAAAATCTCTCAATTGTATATATTTTCTCCTCCAGTTTTGGTTTCATACAGAGCTCCCCATTTGTATTAGTGGTTACTTTGTGCTCCTGTATGGAGTTAATATTATTGTGCAGCAAGGCAGCCAGCTCAATAAAATGGCCAGATATAATTTTTTGCTTAAGAGAGATTGGCCCCTATAATAGTGTGAATGCTCTGAATCGGCCTGATTGTGTTTTCTATACCTGCAGCTTCTTCCTGAGAGTGAGGGGTAAAATCTTGCTGAGTAGCTATAGGGTCATGAACCGGCTCTAGATCTGTTGACGTCGACGTCTGGCGAGTTTGACTTTCCCTTAGGAATCCCCAAATTCACGAATATTTCTAACTTAATTAGTAGTAATTATATGGAACGTAATCATAATATCGCTGTTATTACTAACTATTCACTATTGTCTGTAAGTTTACATACTCAATAAACTGAATAAGACCAATGTCTGAGTAGCCAATATTAGAACAAATATAAACACAATTATACCCATTGTATCTAAGTCTTGTACATGTATATGTATATATCAAATCTAAATAATTAGCTATGAAATATAATTAATGCTGACAAACATGATCTGGAAAAATAAACAAAATTGTTAGTCAACAATAAGAATTTATTATTAATAACAAACACAGCTGATATCATTATTAGGACTAAAACAGAAATGCCCTAAGGCATCCTGTAATTCGTTTTTAAATGCTAATTTATCAAACATGTTACCTGTCAGTTGGTGCTGTCAAAAAAATCCGGTTATGCTGGACATGCATGACCAGTAAACATGTAAATGTAATATACAGCCTTACGCTGCTAAACAGTATTGCTAGTCTAACAAAAAACGACACTAGTCCTGATAATAACGGGATAACTCATAACAGCATTTGTGGTCGTGATCTTGCAATTATAAAGGAAGTGCTCAGAATGAAGCAGAACAAGCGGGGAGAACACTCTAAACATACAAAATTTAACCAACTTGTCACGTACGACACTTATATTACCACGATTAGTCACGTACGCCAGAAAGTACTCTGGGGACCTCCAAAGGGAGGCAACTCTACTTTTTAAGATTTTGCCGTCTATTGAAAAGCAATAGACGGGAAAAAATGTTTATTCCTGCACTATTCAAATGACAACCATTACTCAGAAACAAACGCATAGGGCTTTGAAATATCCGTTCATGACGCCACAGGTTGACATGATCGTGTCTCACAACTAACCGACAACGCTTTGTTTACATCCTGCCGTCTGCTCTCGTAGACATGTGAGGCCATGCCACGAGAACTAGGACGGGTAAACAGTTCACATATCCACACATGACTGATACAAATAAACCGAAAAACTATAATATCTGAACAGGAATCATATTATATTTATATATAAAATAGAAAATAAAATAGAAGAATTTATATACATCTCTCATGTCTAGATACATTTATTAATAGTATACTGGGCTATATGTTGCATAGTTAAGAAGGTATAATGATATAGCACAATCTCAATGTACTAAAATAGGACCACTTGTGTTTCAAAATAGCAGCACGAATGTTTTTGAAATATTTCCACTGTCCCTTCTCAGAAAAATGCACCCCATCAGCACACAAAGTGTCAAGACCTTTCATTCCCCGAAGCTTCCAATAATCTATAACTTCCATGGATTTCACCTGGTCTTTCAAGAATATGTTGGCAGAGCGCACCTTGGTTACATACTCAGGAACAGGTATTGCTCTTGTATTGTCGCGAGGCAGTAGCTGAAGCGCAGTTATGTGTGCAATCTCAAAGGTATTACGACACATTGTTAAAATTGTCAATAGTTTTAGAATCGTTTCCTCTACAGCTGTTGTCAAGTCATTTCCCCCTATATGCACTATCAGGTGCCTGGGTCGCAGTGTCTACTTCGTGCCAAAAGCGAGAGAGGTGTTGTTGTTGGTCGACTCGTCGACCGCTTATACCTAAAAATGCACTAGTGGACAATGGTCTATCTTGAAATCACATACTGACACGTACTCCTAGCTGACACACAAACTGTTCAAAACGTCTAACATTGGAACTGCCGACATTCTTAGGATTAACAAATAAACTAGATTGGTATTTATATAATTGGAACGATAAGTAAAGGGGAATAACTCTGATGAGCTTATAGCAAATCAGCACACATATAATGTAGTATTTAACAGAAGATACTTATCTTCTCTCAAACTTGGAAATGATTGTGGCAAATATCCTTCCTTCATTACATCTGGGATAAAAGGTTCTTTGAATTTGGAGGTGACAGTTAGTATTGACGCTTTTGACTTTCTAATAAATAATGCTTGCATCAAGCCACTGATTTCGTCACTTGTTGGCTCTGACACATCAGGCCGTTTTAAACTACTCCGTCCCTGTATATTTTCTTAGTCTCGGTAGGGTCTCCATGAAAGCTGGGTGCACTGGTCTTTTGCAGATGCACACCACTTTTGGGAGTGTGATGTGCGTCAGCGTGATATCAGTGTAGCTTAAGGCTTTCCCAGTAGCTTCTATTTGAGCCAACCTGTTTGCCGTGGGTTGCATCTCGTATCTGGGGGAAGAAATATTCTTTCGAGTATACTATGTGTATCCCTGGTTGTCAGGAGAACGGTTTTAGAAAAGGATTCCTCCATTTTCAAGGTTGTCATGAGGAATTCTCTCACAACCTTCTCAGTATTTCTGGGATGTTCTTTCGAATCGCCTTTTACACCTCTTCATGCTTTTCATTTCCTCTTGTACACACATGTTGAACACAAATGTGCTCCTGGAGTGGTTCCTAGTCGAATAATACTGTGATGTGCCTGGAGCCATTCTGTAAAAAAATATGAGAACATACATGTACAGATGTATATCATGAAGGCCTTTCATGGGCCAAAGAAATATGATTTGTTACTTTTATAAATTAACAAGGGATGAACAAGTTTTCATTCTTTTCTTAATACCCTAACCTATTATCATTTATAAATTATAGACGACCTAAATCTGATAAATGAATGTGTGCACATTGTACATGTACTTGAACTGTATGTGTGGAGGGGCTGATGGGAATATTACCCGTGTGCAATGTACAATATTTTAGCTATAGAATAAGTGTTTTACACATTGTTAATATACTGCATTTGATAATTGCGTTTATAGATAATGTAATAAAAATGTAAATGTACTTACATTTAGAATGTACCTGTTTACTGCCGTCAGTTGGAAGATCTTGCCACTTTGAATAACTTGTTAGCCTAAGATATTCTGAACAGTGTCAGTCAGTATTACATACTAGTACTTAGAGGCAGTTACGTGAAATCGATGTAAGACAGGGCTCATTTTCCGCAACTGTATCACCAAACACACTGTCGTACATTATCAGCATGATCACTCTTTCAACATTCCAGGGCAGCTGTCCAGTTGACAAGTTTATTAAAAAATAAATAAAAAAAATCTTCCCCAGGCTCAAAAAAATAAATAAAAAATACCTCTGTTTCTCTGCCATTATGGAGTGTTTGCACAATGGTCACAGAATACTGTGGTATCTTCCTGAGTGAGGACTGGTTCCACTTCAAATAAACTGAAACTGGCATGAAATGCCAACTCACAGCTTTGGCAGCGCAAGATGATTATGAAAATATTTAACATACAATTTGTTTTTTTGACTTAAGCCGTACGGTTTGAGTCTAAGGCACTACTTCCAGTAACCTTTCAACTCAGTAATTTAAATGCGTCCGTTGACCTCATGACACGCTAATTTAAATGCCGATTGACATATACTGTGTACTACATCTCAGCCCCTCTCCCCCTGTACCCCTCACCCCCTCCCCCCCCCTACCCCCCCCCCTCCCCCTACCCCCCCCCCCCCCCCCTGTGCCTGCATGTGTATATAATGGCACCTAATACACAGCAGCTAGTACCCACAAGTTATACACACTGGTGACACCCCCATCTAAAATATCTACATATCTAAGTGTTACAGACCTAAAAGGTATAAGGTAAACTAATCAAAGTTTCTTTCCGTGTACCACACAAGTTATACACACTGGTGACACCCCCATCTAACTTACATATCTAAGTCTTATAGACCTAAAAGTTATAAAGTAAACTAATCAAAGTTTCTTTCCGTGTGTTTTTTGTTTGATTAATTAACGTCCTATTAACAGCTATGGTCATGCAAGGACGGCCTCCCATGTATGCGGTGTGTTGCGTGTATGTTGTGCGAGGTGCGTGTTTTGGGAGACTGCGGTATATTCATGTTGTGTCTTCTTGTATAGTGGAACTGTTGCCCTTTTTATAGTGCTATATCACTGAAGCATGCCGCCGAAGACACCAAGCAACACACCCCACCCGGTCACATTATACTGACAACGGGCGAACCAGTCGTCCCACTCCCTGTATGCTGAGCGCTAAGCAGGAGTAGAAACTACCACTTTTATAGACTTTGGTCTGTCTCGGCCAGGGGACAGAACCCAGAGCCTTCCTCACAGGGGCGAACGCTCAACTCAAGGCCAAAAGTGAGGCGGTGCCAAGGGAGGCATTAGGAAACATAAAGTCAGTTAGGAAGAATAGAAAAGATAAGATCCTAAATTTAGTCGCCTTTTACGATCATGCAATAGGGGCAGCAGGTACAATTCTAACGCCCTACCTGCCGTGTACCACACAAGTTATACACACTGGTGACACCACCATCTAACTTACATATCTAAGTCTTATAGACCTAAAAGTTATAAAGTAAACTAATCAAAGTTTCTTTCCGTGTGTTTTTTGTTTGATTAATTAACGTCCTATTAACAGCTATGGTCATGCAAGGACGGCCTCCCATGTATGCGGTGTGTTGCGTGTATGTTGTGCGAGGTGCGTGTTTTGGGAGACTGCGGTATATTCATGTTGTGTCTTCTTGTATAGTGGAACTGTTGCCCTTTTTATAGTGCTATATCACTGAAGCATACCGCCGAAGACACCAAGCAACACACCCCACCCGGTCACATTATACTGACAACGGGCGAACCAGTCGTCCCACTCCCTGTATGCTGAGCGCTAAGCAGGAGTAGAAACTACCACTTTTATAGACTTTGGTCTGTCTCGGCCAGGGGACAGAACCCAGAGCCTTCCTCACAGGGGCGAACGCTCAACTCAAGGCCAAAAGTGAGGCGGTGCCAAGGGAGGCATTAGGAAACATAAAGTCAGTTAGGAAGAATAGAAAAGATAAGATCCTAAATTTAGTCGCCTTTTACGATCATGCAATAGGGGCAGCAGGTACAATTCTAACGCCCTACCTGCCGTGTACCACACAAGTTATACACACTGGTGACACCACCATCTAACTTACATATCTAAGTCTTATAGACCTAAAAGTTATAAAGTAAACTAATCAAAGTTTCTTTCCGTGTACATTAAATAATGTTTTTTTTTTAAAACAGATCTGAGATTAAAGGCTGCCCTATTGTGTCCATGGTTTTACTTACATATATAACTAAGTGAGCAATACAAGAGTGTACGACAAAAGTTTTTTTAATGGATTTAAGACTTTTGATTTCTTTATTAGGGATTTCCATTCAGGATGGAAATCCCTATTGTTATTGTTCTGTTTTTTCTTCTTCTTATTATTATTATTATTCTTATTATTTCCACGAAACCATCTTAACACTTTTTCTCACGAACGGAACAAGGTACGACGCTCAAATTTGGACACGTTATGTATGTACATGAGAGCTTGAAACGCAAGTTCGATTTTGTACGATAAGGTTCAAGGTCAAGGTCACAGACGTAAAAAACAAATTTTTTGGAACGAAGTTTAAACGCTCATTACTATATTACTGTACGCTGTACATGGTTCACGTTGAATTATTCAGACAGATCTTGACATTGCGCGTGCTTTTCCCATGCCATGTTATCAGAGATTATGTCAAGGTCAAGAGTTCGCTACGGGGTCAAACAAAGGTCAAAAACGAAATTTGTCACAGAAAAGTTTTGAATAGCGCATATGACAGATCATGCTCTCAGGAACATAAAATTACTAATTTCAAGGTCATATGATCAAAAATGGCGGAGATATAGGACATCGAAAATCGAATTTTTAGTTTATATTTTTATGATTTTTTGTAAATGTAAACTTTAACCTATTGTCTGTGCAGGGTTTTAATTTCAAAGACATGAATTTGAAAATGGCGGAAATATAGCCCTCCGAATATGGCGTTTCGTTTCATTTTTTAACGTAAATTTTAGCGTCATTCATGAAAATTCAAAGAGAAACGTTTTGAATTGGATGTGAAAGAGCGTGCTTTCAGACACATAGAATGACCAAGTTCAAGGTCATAAGATTCAAAATGGCGGAGATATAGGACATCAAAAATCGAATTTTTAGTTTATATTTGTCCTTGCCCGAGACGTTTCAGCGCCTTTAAACCTGTATGTACAGTGTTGATTTTTCATACCTATGTTGTATGAACTTTTGTCTTCAAAAGTTATTTATTTTTAAGGGGTTATATAGAAAAATGGCGAAAATATAGCTCTCCATATATGGCAATTTGTTTCATTTTCTTATTTTTGTCCGTTATTTGTGAGCTCGTAGGGCCTATATCGTCTCATGTAGGGTGTTGATTTTTTGTAAATGTTAGCTTTAGCCTATTGTCTGTACAGGTTTTTAATTTCAAAGACATGAATTTGAAAATGGCGGAAATATAGACCTCCGAATATGGCGTTTCGTTCATTTTTTAACGTAAATTTTAGCGTAATTCATTAAAATTCCAAGGTGAAATGTTTTGAATTGGATGTGAAAGATCATGCTTTCAGACACATAAAATGACCAAGTTCAAGGTCATATGATCAAAAATGGCGGAGATATAGGACATCGAAAATCGAAATTTTAGTTTATATTCATCCTTGCACGAGACGTTTCAGCGCCTTTAAACCTGTATGTACAGTGTTGATTTTTCATACCTATGTTGTATGAACTCTTGTCTTCAAAAGTTATTTATTTTTAAGGGGTTATATAGAAAAATGGCGGAAATATAGCTCTCCAAATATGGCAATTTGTTTCATTTTCTTATTTTTGTCCGTTATTTTGTGAGCTCGTAGGGCCTTTATCATCTCATGTAGAGTGTTGAATTTTTGTACATGTTAGCTTTAGCCTATTGTCTGTACAGGTTTTTAATTTCAAAGACATGAATTTGAAAATGGCGGAAATATAGACCTCCGAATATGGCGTTTCGTTCATTTTTTAACGTAAATTTTAGCGTAATTCAAGAAATTCAAAGGTGAAATGTTTTGAATTGGATGTGAAAGATCATGCTTTCAGACACATAAAATGACCAAGTTCAAGTCATAAGATTCAAAATGGCGGAGATATAGGACATCGAAAATCGAAATTTTAGTTTTTATTTGTCCTTGCACGAGACGTTTCAGCGCCTTTAAACCTGTATGTACAGTGTTGATTTTTCATACTTGTGTTGTATGAACTTTTGTCTTCAAAAGTTATTTATTTTTAAGGGGTTATATAGAAAAATGGCGGAAATATAGCTCTCCAAATATGGCAATTTGTTTCATTTTCTTATTTTTTTTCCGTTATTTGTGAGCTCGTAGGGCCTTTATCGTCTCATGTAGAGTGTTGATATTTTGTAAATGTTAGCTTTAGCCTATTGTCTGTACAGGTTTTTAATTTCAAAGACATGAATTTGAAAATGGCGGAAATATAGCCCTCCGAATATGGCGTTTCGTTCATTTTTTAACGTAAATTTTAGCGTAATTCATGAAAATTTAAAGGTGAAATGTTTCGAATTGGATGTGAAAGATCATGCTTTCAGACACATAAAATGACCAATTTCAATGTTATATGATTCAAAATGGCGGAGGTATAGAACTTTCAGCGATTTTGAGTTGTGATTACATGATGTGGCCTGTGGCCAAAGGGAGATAATCCATATCTAATACTAAAACTCTAATCGTACGTGTTATTCCGCATTGGTCCAAGATCTTCATAAGAAAAGGAGAATTTTTGCACTTTTAAAAAACCTGAAATTCTAATGTTTTTACCTATTCATTATCAAAATTGATATTTTGAACCTAAATCTCAATCTGAATTTCCAAATTCATATCATGGTTATCAAGGAATAATTACCTGTCAGAAAACATTTTTAATTTTGAAATTCATAATTAGCCAGCCAATCAGCGGCCGGGTTAAAATTCTGTCCTGGGCTCAACCTTCGTTACACACGGGCCGTTTCGGAGGTCTTTTTTTTCATTTGGCTGGTCATTACCTATACCCAACTTGAATACTTTAATTTCGAGATGTTTTAAGTTCTGCATGAACTATGTACACAATCGCCATGTTTGCGTTAATACACGTACATGTACATGTGTAGATACACCGCATGTATGGGAGACCCGGTGAACCTAACTATGAACCTAACTATTAATAGGATGTACATTTAATCAAAGAAAGGTAATGCACAAACCCAATAACTGACAGTTTTAAAACCTTTTATGTGTGTGGCAGAGCTGTCACATGTGACACCGGCTGTTTAAGCAAAACCGGTGCTATGTTGGGGAAATACACGGCAGTTTTGCAACCACAGAACCAAACAAATTCACATCAAAATTCTTTACAAATTTTACATCTACATCTATTGCCCGACCCACACATTAACCATTCACTAATGTACCCTAAATATATCCAATCAGCAGGCTCCGATATATTCACCTCTCTATGAAATTTTGTGCCCAAAAGGGGATTCGTGCCCAAAAGGGGATTCCCCTAAATCTGTTTTTCGGTTGGACCAGACTACTTTCGTAAGAAACGCTTTCTGATTAATATTGAGTGAGATTTTTCGTTCGTTCAAGCAATCGTCTGTTCGCTAACGTTATTTATATCATTGCATAGGTGGAAATCCCGTGTTTTGATCGCGATCAAATCTAGTTTTAAAATCTTTTCTTTTATTTATAAGAATTTTGATTAAAAAGAATGTCAAACAAAACATACACCCAGTATGGTTTTTCTGTGATCAGTTGAATATTCTTGAAATAATCTATATCAAAGTCGGTCACAATTTAAGACATTTGACTGCTGATAGATACACAAAGCTTTTAATTAAGTTTCTATACACACAGTATCTGTTTCTGCCTACCAGGTTAATGTTTTTTATAATGAATTAGTCATATCATTAGGAAATTATTAGTTTTTTTCACTATAATGACAATAATTGTAAAAACAGAATTGTGTATCATAATGTCATATAATCAGCATAATTTGAAACTAAAAATCATTTTGAATTGCATTATTATTTGTGGCAGTACTGCAAAAATTATTATATTTACATCTATGGTGAAGTGAAATAAGTACATACAGTCAGACCATGAAGTCAAATTGTGGTCTACAATTTCATTTCTTATGTTTGATTTAATTAATCTGTACTTTCAATCTGATTAAAATACAGATCCTTATTATCACTACGTTTGATAAGAGGATCTGAGAAAATCCCATTTGGGGTCATGTCCAGGTGACCTTTGGAAATGGCCAATCAAATTGCTACTTGCAAAATTTTGACAGTGAATTTCTGGGGACGAAATATTTTGAAAAAGCTGTCAGACTTATTTTGGTTTACGTAGTCATCTCGCCCAAAGAGCACAACAAAGCTAATTGTATACGTATACTGGGACGAAATATCGTGTTTAATTGATGTGACAAGTGTAGAAAATGTATCCGATATGAAGACCACGTGGTATAAAGGTCATCTGGACGTGACCCCCTATGAGATATTCTCAGATCCTCTATTTAACGGAGTGGTTATAAGGATCTGTATTTCAATCAGATTGTCTGTACTTTGTATGGTTTGAGTCGAAGGGATTACATCCAGTAACATTTCAACTCTAATTTAAATGATGTTGACCTACGACTTGCTAATTGCAATGCAGTTGACCTATACTGTATCAGAGCTATATGGATATACTGTCCTTGCAGTTATAATGCAACAAATCATGTCCTATAAACTGATATGAATAAATGCTATATATTTTTGGGTATAATAATTATTTTTCATCGCTTAGTTCCAATAAACATACAAAATAATCACATTTATGTAAACTAATGATCAAAGTGAAATATTTTGTTTGCATCTCACTAGCCTAACAAAGATGCAAATTTGGGGGTCTCACTAAAATTATGAAATCCATATACCATATATATGTGCGGCATGATCATTTCTAATTAATGTAATGGCCTTGAAATCATCTTTTTTTTCCTTTTCCTCAAATATATATAAAAAAATCATATGCGAATAAAACAACAATTTTCAGCACATAAGAATGAAATCACTGAATACACTGAATTTAATGCGACAATGCTTCATGTTTGATACCTTATTATTATTCAAAATATGATTAAAGAATTTACTCTTTGTGTTTATTCCCCATAATGCATGCTTCTTAGATTAATACCACAATCTATTTTTCATAAATCAGACTGAATTCCATCATTATGATAAAAACAGACACATACAGTGTTAAATTACCATACTTAATTTGAAATAAAATGCCTAAAAAAGCTCTTATTCCCTAATGATGGTTTGAAAAGTATACATGAAAATTTACAAAATAACTTGAAATATGTAGGTGGCTTATGATTTTGTGTAAAATACAGATTACCTCGAGTGAGTTCCGATTGTAAATATTAAGCATTGGCATTCAGTTGGCATTCATAGTCAATATGAATACCAACTGGAGGGAGGCAAATTTCATGATGCGCTCTAGCTTCATGGAGATCTATTGCTAATGATACAAAAAAGCTTTTCAATCAATTTCGATTAAATATGCCGGAATGAAAGAAATAATATATATATCCGCAAAGAAGTTAGATATAAGATACTACCTAATTGATGTTGTCAGAGGAAATTGAAGATTGCCATAAAAGGATTTAAAGGTTATGATAAATACAAGGTACACATAATAACAAAATCTTAGAGCGACAAATGACATTTTGTTGCCATTTTCTCAAAAGAAAGAGAGAAGGGATATTTATGTATCATTGACTCATGGTTCAGTGATCTTCTGTAATGATCCTATTTTGTGATTTGCTACTAATATATGTGTTAATGAATATTGAAATAAATTGTCATCTTATAATAGAGTGCTTGCATTTATAAAACAACACTTTTACCTGGAATTCATAGTTGTTCAACTTGGAATTTACATGATGTGTATGATATGCTGTTCACTGATATCAAATTTATTTATCTAAGGAATTGCAATGTCTTTCAATTACATTATTGTATCGCATAACGCATGTTCTTTGTATTGGGTAGAAAGAAATAGAAAATTAACTTTTGTGAGGCTTAAGTCTCAGTACGTTCAGTACTTTGATTTATGCTTAACCCTTCAAAATAAGCACTGTAAGGTCAGCAAGGATCTTGGTTAACAAACAAGTCTATTTTGGATAGAAGCCATAATTTTCTCGGTATATAAACCCCTTAGAAATGTTCATCACAGTATAGAGAACATGTAACAAGTGAAATTTTAGAAAATTTTGGTTTTTATGTGATGTGTGAAGAGTAAATTATGACAAAACAAAATTTGAGAACTGCTTATTCTTAAAGATGTACATGAATGGATATGGATATGACGATTGATAAAACATGGAACCTTCTATTCCTTTGATTCATGTGTAAATTTTGGCCTAAAATAATACTTATGCAAATTAAACAATATCAGAGAAAATAAGGTAGGTAGGTATTTTTTATCTTTTCAAAGTAATTTTTAGTACTTTTTACTACACACAGAATCTTGACTTCAATAGGTTTTTTTTAAATGACCATGCAGGAAAATTTCAAGCTAGGCATGCACACTAGGCACAAAATATAGGGTTGGTACCTATAAAAAATAATAATTAACAAACTTGTAATCTCCGTCAACAAATATCAAGGTTTTCTTTGAATTTTCCTGAGCATTTAGTGATGGAATGCTGTAATCACTCCAAATACAGATCCTTATAACCACTGCGTTCTTATCTAACGTAGTGATAAAAAGGATCTGTATTTTAATCAGATTGTAATCACTCAGACATTTATGGTAAATGTAACATGTCCAATTTCTCGTAGAGTCCATCTGGAATATAATTTTGATATACATATAAGATACAAAATTTCATACCATGTGTCACCTAACTTTTACAAGTTCTTAAAGCTGACAATGCAAGTTAAAATTATTAAAATGATTTTTTTTAAATAAGTATACTCGTTTTTTCAAGAATCGTTTATGAGACATTCCCCGGTTGAGGACAGCCATTTTTGTTTTACATTCCAACGACTCACCGACCCCTATATAAATCGCGTGAATCGACACACGTGCGCTCATTCATGTACCTATACACCTAGCAGTACACAGGTTATATCACCTACAAATAGGTAAAAAAAAACCTCACCTGTAAAACTATATGGGACTTTTTTTAGCAAGAAAACATGTCAACTCCTCTAAGTTGTCATTTAGATGTTTCTCAAAATAAAATTCCAACGCAAGTGAATAGAAATCCAAACAATAATCCGTCCACATATCTCCACGTATATCATCGTACCCGATGCACTCAACTGAACATATACACGTGACTACGTACCTGACCCGAACGAGCGACAACTATCAAGGACACACACGTGTCGTTGTATATGTACGTGTAAAACTTAGTGTATATTGAAGTGTTTTATTAGTTCATATTGGACATATGTTGGGATATAGCTGACAACACATTCATCTATTACTTCAATGAAATATTGTCAGGTGAGTGCAGTGTTTATTTTCAATTTGACATTGTTATTTGCAATATCGGGACATCGGGGTGTATCTGAGACAAGACATGTTTAGAATGATACACGTGTGTCAAGTGTCCCGTGCTTTATATAGGGGGTTGGCCAGTGAATGTTACTAAGCAGAGCAAAAGAAAAATGGCTGCCACTTCCTTAGATACCACACTGTCATAACTAGGGGATGTCTCAGAAACAATTTTTGAAAAAAAATATTTCGTTAATATATTTTTTAATTTCAACTGCATGTTTTTAACTTGCATTGTCAGCTTTAAGTTAAAAATAGCCCATTGGTATATCGGT
This sequence comes from Argopecten irradians, assembly GCF_041381155.1. Classification (NCBI taxonomy): domain Eukaryota; kingdom Metazoa; phylum Mollusca; class Bivalvia; order Pectinida; family Pectinidae; genus Argopecten; species Argopecten irradians. The sequence continues at coordinate 51,294 of NW_027187849.1, forward strand.
ATAGCCAACAAAAGCCTGGGGGTCTCAAAGGGATAGACAAGTTATGTGTATTTATAATAGTTTTAATATCAGACGTTGATCTATATAGCTACATGTACGCATCATATTCGTATCATGTTACAAGCAATATTTTAAAATTTAAATGTACTTCGCATTACATGTATCAACTAGGTCCATAATGCTAATAATACCCCATTGTAAAATATACATGTAAATATGTCCAGCATTGGGAGATCTACGGTTTCTTATCAATACTTTTACTGCAACAGTACAGTAGGCCTATGTTAATTAATTAAATGTGTAGGATAAAAAAATCCTGTGTTGGAATGAAACTTGTATGCTTTATCATGGGGGTGGCAGGGACGTATATAAATTTATATTTATTATTAATTTAATTATTTAAATTTCAATTGTTCAGAATGTTTACCTTATTCTTTGGGCATATTTTACACTAGACTCTACAAATACTTATTTTGAGGCGAAGTGTGATTTGTGTTTACAGAATAAGGTGTTGATCAACGACTGACCTAAACCAATTCACAATTTGGTCATTGTGCACATTTCCCACCGTTTTTCTCTCGATGAGGGATGCGCCGCTATGTTTCCCATTTATGCTCGATCCTTGATCACATAGTACGCCATGAACGATAACTTCGACATGTATTTTGGGGGAAACCGGGAAAACTTTCTTATGATTCGCAAGAACTCAAGACAAGTTTCCCATAAAAGGTTACTTGTCGAACATTTCTTTAGTTTGTTGCATTGTTGATGTCTAATAACGCGCCCTTGAAAAGATAATTTCTCCCAATAAATATTTGTGTGGTTTTCCCCTTCCAAAACTTCTTCGTTTTGATCAATATCCAGCGAAGGAATTCTTGAGCATATATGCAAAGAATTGACGTTGCATGACTCCTCTATGTTTATCATTACATCAACATTAAGCACAAGTTTTCTCATGTATTTTAGCCAAAGTTATGTTATCCCATACAATTTAAATAAAAAATCTTGTGTTTTTTAGTTCTAGTTCTGACTTGCCTATGACTTATCCTAATCTTTTAAATACAAGCATTACGTGTTGTCTGCTCTTTAAAACTGTTGCACGACTTGCAGTTTGGCCCTAAATTACCTTAGTTGTCGATGGGCCGTAAAACACAAACAAACTGTTTGCACTGGAATCATAATCAAAGCTACTTCATTTACAATGCAATACTATTTACATATTCTATTTTCCTCTTATCTGCTGTTTGTAAAATTATTTTGTGAGAAGAAAGAATAGATGCGTTATATTTTCTCAAGTCTTATGTTAAAACATACAAACACGTCATTCAACGTATCAGTACATAAGCTGCTACAATCAAATCATATTTATTCTTTACTCAAAACAAATATTATTATTGTTGCGCTCCAAAATTATTTTTACCGTAACGTCACAAAACTTAAGCAGTTACACAGTTCCTATAATTTTTATCACCAATCTAAATCAGGTTGCAGTTTTGCTCAGGGGAAGCTACTCTATATTGTTCAACGGTTTAAGACTTAAGGTAACTCGAGGTACTTCCCTTACTCCTGGAGTAAGGGAAGCACCTTGAGTTACATTAAGTCTTAGAAATCAATGAACACAAAATTAATAACCCACGCTTCGCTATATAATTCACATTTGTGTTCGTTACCCAGCAAATATAAAAAAAATCAGAGGAAATGAGTCAAACTTGTTTAGAATTATTAGCCTGAGATAACATTTTGATATCATATCTATATTGGTCCTTGTCAACACCCTCGGGGCAGAAGGGCGGGGCCAAAAGGGGCAAATAGGCTAAAACTTTAAAAATCTTCTTAAATATTGGAAATGGTAGAATCAAATACTCTTCATAGATGGACAGGTCTTAAGGCGTTTTATGACAATTGTGAATTATATGACCCTGGGGTCTCACGTTTCCCCCTGGGGAAGGGGTTAAGTTTACTGTAGTTTATATAGGGAAAACACATTTATGAGCATTATTTAGTCATTATAATAGGAAATTAGTCAATAGTAATCAGAATTATCCCTATGTGATGGCCATTGAATCTTATTACCAAATTTTCCATGACTGATCCCTAGGGGCCTTAGGGGCGGGGCCAAAACGGGTCAAATAGGTTAAAACTTCAAAAATCTTATTCTGGAACTGGTAGAATCAAATACTATGCATAGATGGAAACGTTTTAAAGTCCTTTACAAAAATTGTGAATAACCCTGGGGTTTCTGGGGAGGGGGTCAAGTTTACGTTAGTTTATAAAGAAAAAACACATTTATTAACATTATTTGCCTATTTTGCATAGAAAATTAGTCAAACTGGGTTAGAATTATTAGTCTGAAATAGCATTTTAACATCATATCCATATTGGTCCTGGCCGACCCCCTGGGGCCAGAGGGGTGGGGCCAAAAGGGTAATTTCAAAAATCTTTTTTTTTTTATTCACAGATTTGATGTAACTAGATACTCTTGCTAGATTGGAAGGTCTTAAGGCCCTTTACAAAATATGTGTGAATTTCATGGCCCTGGGATCTGATTTTCCCCTGGGGAGGGGGTCAAATTTACTATAGTTTATATAGGAAAAACACATTTAGGAACATTATTTGCTTAGTTTTCATAGGAAATGGTGTTGCTTGGTGTCTTCGGCAGCATGCTTCAGTGATATAGCACTATAAAAAGGGCAACAGTTCCATTTGTTTGTTTGTTTGTTTGATTTATTACCGTCCTATTAACAGCTATGGTCATGTAAGGACGGCCTCCCATGTATGCGGTATGTTGTGCGAGGTGCGTGTTTTGGGAGACTGCGGTATATTCATGTTGTGTCTTCTTGTATAGTGGAACTATTGCCCTTTTTATAGTGCTATATCACTGAAGCATGCCGCCGAAGACACCAAGCAACACACCCCACCCGGTCACTTTATACTGACAACGGGCGAACCAGTCGTCCCACTCCATGTATGCTGAGCGATAAGCAAGAGCAGAAACTACCACTTTTATCAATCTGATTAAAATACAGATCCTTATTATCACTACGTTAGATAACCCCATTAGGGGTCATGTCCAGGTGACCTTTGTAAATGGCCAATGAAATTGCTGCTGGCAAAATTTTGACAGTGAATTTCAGGGGACGAAATAGTTTGAAAATCTGTCAGAATTATTTTCGTATACGTAGTCATCTCGCCCACAGAGCATAATAAAGCTAATCGTATTTATATGTTGGGGCGAAATGGCGTTGTCAATTGACAGAGCAACGTGCAGAAAATGCATTTGATCTGAATTACACGTGGTATAAAGGTCATCCGAACATGACCCTTAATCGGATTTTTCTCAGATCCTCTATTGAACGGAGTGGTTATAAGGATCTGTATTTCAATCAGATTGCCACTTTTATAGACTTGGGTGTGTCTCGACCAGGGGACAGAACCCAGAGCCTTCCTCACAGGGGCGAGCGCTCAACTAAGGCCAAAAGTGAGGTGGTGTCAAGGGAGACGTTAGGAAGAATAAAGAAATTTAGGAAGAAAGAAAAGATAAAATCCTAAATTTAGTAGCCTCTTACGATCATGCAATAGGGGCAGCAGGTATAATTCTAACGCCCTACCTGCAGGGCCAGCAACAGTTCCACTATACAAGATGACACAACATGAATATACTGCAGTCTCCCAAAACACATACCTCGCACAACACACACGCAGCACACCACATACATGGGAGGCCGTCCTTACATGACCATAGCTGTTAATAGGACGTTAATTAATCAAACAAAGAAACAAACAAACATTAAGCAAATTTATAAACAATCACAAAACAAAACACAGAAAATATACTTTAAATTATTACAGGATGCATAAATCTCATGCATAGTTTATAATACGTCATTAAAAGGCATATGCCTTGTATACATATATGTTAATATAGCAAGTAATACAAACTGACATAGTTACATGCTAATATAGCATAATCTAAAATAAGTATAAGTATATATTATGAGATGGTGTATCATAAGGTACACCTAAAATAAGCCTAGCTGCCTGCTTCTGGGCCTTGAGAAGCTTACCCATCAGATTTAAGTTGCATCCTGACCATACTGTGCAACAGTATAAAAATGTGGAAACACACACGAGTTCAAAAAAAAAAAATTGACTTCCATGGGTAAATATGGACTAATAAATACTAATCTTGTAAGTTTCCTTTCCACAATACATTGAACTTGTTTTAGGGTTTACTGAAGGTCATGTGGAGAAAAGAGAAAGGGAGAGAATTTTCCTTTAACAAGATTATGTATAGCTAATAGAACATGTTTTAAATGTTTGTTTAGTACCGTAGTGACATTACTTCGGCTAAGCATCCTATTCTCTAATAACACAAATCCATGTCCAATACTATCAAGAGAATTTGTAAACTGATTTGACAGAGTAATGGTCTGATCATGATTGATTTGTACCGCTTTCACAACATTGTCCAAGCGATCATTCACTGTAGACATGAAAGATGCAAGTTGATGAGCTTCTTGAGTCATTGCCTTGGCAAATTTGACGACGTTGTCGTTAATACTTGCATATGACGCCTAAGGTTCTAATCATCATTTGATGTTGCAGTATTAAACGACTTGGATATTTGTTTAATAAAGTCTAAAAGACCACGTTTGGATCTTCTAGAACATAATGCAAGTGCTTTTTGGAAGTATGAATGAGGAACGAGATCAGCATTGCCATTTTGATTTATCATACATACCACGCACAAATCTAAATCTGTTGGGGTGGATCTCAAAGCTATCGAGTAGAAAACTCCCGAGAAGTTCTTCCTTTTCGTGTGAAGCATGGACGAATGCTATCATTTGCTAAATGTAGCCGCAATCCTGTCAGTGAAATGAATGTGGAGAAATTCAAGAGTACAGTGTGCAAGACAGCACTTCTTTTGATGCGAGGTCAAGTGGTTGACGATAATGAGAACACTGACAGTGAAGTAGAGGATGAAATGGAAGGGGGCAGTTGAGGCTGATTTTTCTTCGTGTGGTTAATAGAATTACACAAGTTTCATATTTTAATGCAATTTATTTTCATGATATATAGTTGTGTGATAACATCGGTTATGGTTTGTTGGTACATGCATTGTTCAAAACTGCTCCATCGCAGAAAGAGTAAATTCATTTTCATCGACTGAACAATATTTGGTGTTAAATTGTGTATATAAATTATATGTCTAATTATCATAAAAAAAATTTTTAAGATGCTCCACCGCCGACAGAGCATAAATGACATTCATCATTTGAACAATAATTAGTGTTTAATCGTGTTTACATAAGTCCAATTAACACAAAAAAATATAAAATAATTTATTTTGCCTTTGGGTCATGAGCAATCAGTACTTCATTCCATATAGGATTAGTGCCACGGAATTTTTTCGGGATGCAATTAATTAATTTTTATATTTTTAACTTGAAGTAAAATTAGAAGCTCAAACTTTTCAATGGCGATAATGGTGTAAAGTAAGTAACTTTTGTTACTGAATAAAAATACTAAATCGTCTGCTCCTGTTTTGATAATGAAAAAAATACCATTTGTCAGCGGTGGAGCATCTTTAAAAGAAAATTTTGCCTTTGGTGCATGCGCGATACATATAGGAAATAGTGTCTACTATTATTATTGCAACTATTATTTTTTATATATATATATTTTTAACTTCAAGTAAAATTTGAAGCTCAAACTTTTCAATGGTGGTAATAGTGTAAAGCAAGTTACTTTTGTAACTGAAAAAAAAAACTATTTATCGTCTGCTCCTGTTTTTGATACTGATGTTTGTTTGTTTGTTTATTTGATTAATTAACGTCCTATTAACAGCTATGGTCATGTAAGGACGGCCTCCCATGTATGCGGTGTGTTGCGTGTATGTTGTGGGAGGTGCGTGTTTCGGGAGACTGCGGTATATTCATGTTGTGTCTTCTTGTATAGTGGAACTTTTGCCCTTTTTATAGTGCTATATCACTGAAGCATGCCGCCGAAGACACCAAGCAATACACCCCCACCCGGTCACATTATAGTGACAACGGGCGAACCAGTCGTCCCACTCCCTGTATGCTGAGCGCCAAGCAGGAGCAGAAACTACCACTTTTATAGACTTTGGTGTGTCTCGGCCAGGGGACAGGACCCAGAGCCTTCCTCACTACTATATCTGTCCTTTACAGGCTTTTATTAAAGAAACATGTTGAATGTTTTCCCGTAGCAATTATACATTTCAGATCAGATGAATGAAATGTACATTTATATCAAAGAGTCCATGTTTGTTTGATTGTCTGATTATTTAACATCCTTTTAACAGCCACGGTCATGTAAGGTCGGCCTCCAATGTATGCAGGTGCGTGTTTTGGAAGTTGTATAGTGGAACTGTTGTCCTTTGTATAGTGCTATATCACTTAAGCATGCCGCCGAAGACACCAAGAAACACACCCGGTCACATTATACTGACAACGGGCGAACCAGTCGTCCCGCTCCCTGTACGTCGTCGAGCTCTAATCAGGAGCAGAAATTACCACATTTTAGACGTTGGTGTGTCTCGGCTAGGGGACAGAACCCAGAGCCTTCCTGACAGGGGCGAACGCTCAACCAAAGGCCAAAAGTGAGGTGGTGTCAAGGGAGACGTAAGGAAGCATAAGGTTATTTAGGAAAACAGAAAGATAATATCCTAAATTTAGTCGCCTCTTACGATCATGCAATAGGGTCAATTCAATTCAATTCTTTATTTTCCTTAAGTTTACAACTTATTGGAATTGTGCAAAATACGCACATATACAAATATAAACAATCACATAGTAATTAGTACAATATCATAGACAAGTTACAAATGAACTATACATTGAAATCAAAATGTGTATTATATAAAGGCTACATAACTTACATGTTAAGTATACAACATTAATATAACTGTACTGAAATTATTGGAGACGGGATCGTATTTTTATGGCCTCGAATATAAATTTTGCTAATTTACGTAGATCACTTATATTTTCGCAACATAAAAATTGTATCAACTTAGGGTCAGCAGGTACAACATCAGTTCAAGTTTATGAAGCTATAGCTAATGACTGTAACTATTACACGAACACCTCATTTTCTTTAAATCGCTGTACTAAGACTATTGATTCTGTTGCATACTGCCTCAAATTTGGTCCCGACAATTGGAGCAACATTTAGACTTGTCCCCTGTATATAGTGCTTTTTCAAACCCAAAATATTTCAGCATCTGAATCCTTCCTTGGGTAGGTAGAGGAATTCCTACACAAACTTTGCATGTCTTATATGATATTATACCAGGCCTGTTAGAAGTCAAATGTCATTGATATATTGAAATAGTTTACATTGCCACTGCTACAGATACTTAATATGTTGCTACTTACCCAATGTATTTTTTTTTTTTACAAAATTAACATTGGCAGTTAGGCTCTGGCGTACTAATACCACAATCAAGAGTTCAAGAGGTCACGAAAATACTGGGTTTTAGTAAGTGTGATAATTTCCACTAACAAGAAGGCCCAGAGGGGCACTCTTATCGCTCAACCTGGTTTGTATTGCCAAGTCAAGTTCTAGAATACAGGGTTCATTGTTTTTCTTTTCTGAAGGAATTTTGAATATTTACCTTCCGATTTCCCATACTTGGGCCACAACCTCTCCTGCCCCTGTGGGGTTAAGAGCCAAAATTTATACAAGTTCTGTTTCCCTTCCAAAAAGGATGTTTGTGGCCAAATTTGGTTACAATCCATGCAGAACTCTAGGACAAGTAGCGATTTATAGGATTTAACCTCTATTTCCCCTATTGGGCCCTGCCCCTCCTGCCCCCAGGGGGTCAGAGCCAAAATTTATACAAGTTCTGTTCCCCTTTCCCCAAGGATGTTTGTGGCCAAATTTGGTTACAATTCATGCAAAACTCTAGGACAAGTAGCGATTTATAGGATTTACCTCTATTTCCCCTATTGGGCCCCGCCCCTCCTGCCCCCGGGGGGTCAGAGCCAAAATTTATACAAACTCTGTTCCCCTTCCCCCAAGGATGTTTGTGGCCAAATTTGGTTACAATCCATGCAGAACTCTAGGACAAGTAGCGATTTATAGGATTTACCTCTATTTCCCCTATTGGGCCCCGCCCCTCCTGCCCCCGGGGGGGTCAGAGCCAAAATTTATACAAGTTCTGTTCCCCCTCCCCCAAGGATATTTGTGGCCAAATTTGGTTACAATCCATGCAGAACTCTATGACTAGTAGCGATTTAAAGGATTTACCTCTATTTCCCCTATTGGGCCCCGCCCCTCCTGCCCCCGGGGGGTCAGAGCCAAAATTTATACAAGTTCTGTTCCCCCTTCCCCAAGGATGTTTGTGGCCAAATTTGGTTACAATCCATGCAGAACTCAATGACTAGTAGCGATTTAAAGGATTTACCTCTATTTCCCCTATTGGGCCCCGCCCCTCCTGCCCCAGGGGGGTCAGAGCCAAAATTTATACAAGTTCTGTTCCCCCTCCCCCAAGGATGTTTGTGGCCAAATTTGGTTACAATCCATGCAGAACTCTATGACTAGTAGCCATTTAAAGAAATTGTTGACGGACAGACGGACGACGGACGGACGGACGGACGGACGGACGGACGACGGACGCCGCGCCATGACATAAGCTCACCGGCCCTTTGGGCCAGGTGAGCTAAAAATGCTAAACTATTCTTAAAATTGATC
>NW_027187850.1:0-60002 GCF_041381155.1 Argopecten irradians
ATAAATTCAGCTCATTTGAACCTTATTTCGTATAGTCTTATATACACCTATACACACAGAACCCTGAAGTAGACCCTACTACAACTACATGAAATAGTCGACCGGATCCGTAAAGTCTCGTAGAAAATTTTTAATGTATATTTAATTAACTTTTTTTTTACAATTTAATATCTTGTAAGTATATAGGTTATGTACATGTAGAGATAATGATAACCAGAAGTGCATTTTGTTTTATTAGTAATACAGTTAAAATATTATTTTTTTTCTTTCAAAAATCGTACTGAAACCATCTAAAAATTAGTGTCACTTTTGTAACGCATGATCAAAAGTTTTCTCCTGTATTATTTAATAGTGAATCTAAAAACCCTTAAACACATACAAAGGTACATCTGCCTCTCTAATATATGTTTCTGATTATCATAAACTCTTAATTCAAATACCTTTTCTAAAACGTCATATTTCTGGAAAACGACATGCGGTGAATGTATCGTAAACAAAATACCATAAAAGTAAACTAACTCCAAATCTAAAATAATGTGTGACAAACAAATTTTGTTATGTGTATATTGTATAACACTTCAACATTTGTTTATGGATTTTGTTTGTAATTAAAATGAAAGGTCTGATAACGTACTGATTGTTTGCACTAGCTGTATAATATAAAGCAGTAAATTTAAATCATTATTGTTAAAAAAACGCCGAATTTCCTGGAATCGGCGTGCGGTGAAAATATTTATATTTTATTAATACACACGATGAATTTCATTTAAAAATTAAATTATGAAAATTATGGTTCGCAGGGGAAATTAAAGACAGTGCCCCCTGAAAATACTACGCGTTGTAAAGCGTAGTAAAGAATCCCATTCACAAATCACACTTTCCATCGATCAGTTTGCGTACAAATCACGTGCATATGTCTGTTCCATATATGGTAATTCAGTCGACCTGAGTGTGTGTAGTTGTTTACCTGTCTGTCAGCAGTCCGTTACCTTGCGAAAACATTTGTCCCTATCAACACAATTTGGCGATATTAACGAGGTCATTCTAGTTTTGTTTTAATCTTATGTTCCGGATGACATGTGATGGCGGTTGGAGGAGCTGCTCGCTTTAAAGAAAATACACATTTTTTCTCAAGTGTACAGAAGTCATTTCGTCCCAAATTACAGAAGGAGTTCTGTAGGATTGCATGTTACCAAGACATACTACGATATAATATTCTGTACAAAATACAATATTACTTACACATAATTACTCCATTTATTAATTTACGTTTTAAGTTACTATGTAATTTAATCTTCTGTTGGGTCGACTTGTATAAATATAGTGTCGAGTTAAAATTCTGACCAGCGTTTTAATGGATCTTTTTTGTTGTTTTGTCTTTATTAATTTCAAGTGAAACACTGCTTCATATACAAAACTTAATCTATATATAAAATCTCTACTACCCTATCTTTTGTCATATGATCGTTAGATCTGAATATTGTATGGTCGAGTTTGAATACTTAGAAGATATCTGAATGAAACTAGTCACGTCGTCCCCATAATAGCAATTCTATTGTAGCAATTTCTGCATCTCATTATCTGAATCCATCAACTACATCTAATCATATTTAATGCGTTGTAATTCGAAAATGTGATTATATTGGGTCTTTTTACGTATTTCACATTCTTCTCGAAATGTCTTTTGATGATATCCTCAGCAGCCAACCCTGAATGGCCCTATATAGCCACCAATGCCTGTGACTGAATAACTAGAATAGCAGTTATGCATGCTGTTGATATGATTATGAATGGCATTAAAAGTCCGTTTCATGTTAAACCAACGGGATGGTGACCTTGCACATGTTTAAAGTCCTAAATTGTGGACAAAGAAATCTTCAAAATAGGCCAGTTGTATGTTGTTTCATATTATGTCCGCACCAATGCCTTTAAATAGAATTGAAACCACGTTTACTATCTTTGATTTCGTCACCGGAAACAATCATATTAGGCTTTTTAAATAATGAAACCACCCTGTGGGTTCCGCTAGCAACATGGCCGCGGTGGACTTAGTGTAGTAAGCTGGATCAAAATATATCGACCACCAATGCAAACCCTCCACCTCTGGTTGCAGAGTTGGAATCGCGATGTCGTTGGTTTTTCTCACGGCAACTACATCTGTCCCTTTTCCCCCCCCAAACAAACAAAACCTGACACAATCACAACAGAATCATAGGAGGCAGAACTGGATGGATGATGTTAATGTTGTGCATGTATAATTATATAGGATGTTCAAGTGTGATTTCATACATTCGACTTTAAGTCAATAAGTATAATATTAGCTGATTGGCTACTTTCCTGGGTCCTATGGGAATAATTCATGCAGGACTGTTTGTTTTTCTAAAAAAAGCGATATTTCATTTGGTAGATATGCCATCAAAGAACCAAAACCATCGTACATACCAACAATGTTTCAAACCAATCTCCCCGCGATCCCAAAATATCAGATTGCTAACACAGGGAGCAGAAACTACCACAATGTTAAGAAATATTTACTTAGACATAGCGGAACGCATACCAAAAAATGACAAAGCGCGCATAGGCCTGCAGCACTTACTAGTTAGAAAAACAAGACTTAAACAGCAAACCTCCCAATCAAAGGCGTAAACCTGAATTACTAATCGACCTACCCCCCAAATCCAGTTAAAAACCACCAAGCACTGAACCCAAACTAAACATTTCGAAACACTCCTACACAAAACCTTTAAAAAAACATTAGAAAATAAGAAAATAGATAGAAAGTCTGACGAGACTCTCCATATTTCAATTGACGTAAAAACGTGCTGTCCATTACTTGCAATCCACTGGGTTTTTAAAATAGGAATACGCCATTGTTACACCACAAAATCCCCCCTACGAAATTAAAGCCACAACACCACAGTGACCAAATACATGAGTGCCGAAGCTTAGTCACGAACACCCCAAATGTTATATAGGAGGAAAACGCACTCGTACCCGACAGTTAGCGTATCTTATAAGTCTAGTGAATTTTGTAAACAATTAAACACCTATGACCGGAATGACAAACGGTGGTTGAAAAGGTAAAACAGATCATAGATTAAATATACAATTGAAGGCAAAAAATACAAAGTAACAATTCCCGTTTTCGAATGTGCAAACATCATGCCAAAGGAAACACATAAACTTGCAATCGTAATGGCCACTATTTTTTGGGATGTTGGAATCCAAATGTTCCATACAACAAAATTCCGAAGTTATGCAAAATGACAAACAGTTACCAATCAGAGGCCGAAGCGAATGCGCCTCTACTCTCAAAACCAAAATTATTTTCGGAGGATGAAAATGTGCAGCAGCACTGCCCACGTACTGACAGTTAGCGTAGCTATATCAAGTGACTTTTGTAAACAATTAACGCATGACCGGAATGACCAATAATATATATATGAGTTAAAAAGGTAATCAGATCATAGTAAATGTACTATGATGGCAAAATACAAAGTAGCAGGTTCCTGTTTCAAATGTGCAAACATCATGCCAAGGAACTCATAAACTTGCAATCGTAATGGCCGCTATTTTGGGATATTGTACATAAAACGTGAACAAATGGAGGCCTTATATAACGGGCATCCTCGCACTAACACGCATGCAACACCACCGCATACATGGGAGGCCGTCCTTACATGAGCATAGCTTTTAATGGACGTTAATTAATCAAATAAACAAACAATAAAAAAAAGTAAGCAAATCTGAAACTATTATAAATTTAATTATTTCATTCGCCGTGATAAAACTCACAAACTTGCAATCGTAATAGCCACCTTTTTGGGAAAATGTTTATTAGAAAGTCGTTCATTCCACAAGACACAACTGCACTTCATACATGCAACAAAAGAGCAACATTTCTCCTACTTACACGAAGAACACAACACAAACATAACGCAAAGCATGCACCTCGCACTTCATACTCGCTACATACCGCATACATGAGAGGCCCGTCCTTAGATGGACCATGGCCTCTTCGGGCCAGGTGAGCTAAAAAAACACAATTATGACCTTACATACAGCTAAATTATTAGGAAATTAAAAGGATTCATCGCCTGAACGATGATCATTATAAATATATTGCTTGATTTGTATAATTAAATTAAAGTGAATGCTAGCTCAGTTACTGGTGGTACATGATATGTAAAAACATGTTTTATGGTTTCCTCATCTTTGGACGAATCGATGAAGTCTTCACTGTTGCGAGGCCATTTTGGCACCTTGCTGGCAGCAAACCTCACCGGTTCCTACCAGATTCTGATGACTTCGGAAAATCCAAATGGTTGCCATGCTTACAGCGAGGGCAACACTTAATACAGGAATTGCCCCAAGGCAGCCGTCGAAAATCACGCTTGGTTTGAATGGTATTCCTTAACTAACATTTCTGCAAGTACAAACGACTACAAAAAACTGGTTTACCAAACCTCTCCAACATTAAGTACATTTGTCCAGTTTCCGTTTGCATCTATGGCAAAATGAGATAGGTAAACCACCCCAATCTTGGCTGCCCTTTAATGGTTCTATCTGATAAGGTGACAAAATCCTAATAGGAAACGCTCACCCCTGTGAGGAAGGCTCTGGGTTCTGTTCCCTTGGTCGAGACACACCAAAGTCTATAAAAGTGGTAGTTTTTGCTCCTGCTTAGCGCTCAGCATACAGGGAGTGGAACGACTGGTGGTTCGCCCGTTGTCAGTATAATGTGACCGGGTGGGGTGTGTTGCTTGGTGTCTTCGGCGGCATGCTTCAGTGATATAGCACTATAAAAAGGGAAAAAGTTTTTCCATTATACAAGAAGACACAACATGAATATACAGCAGTCTCCCCAAAACACGCACCTCGCACAACATACACGCAACACACCACATACATGTGGAGGCCGTCCTTACATGACCATAGCTGTTAATAGGGACGTTAATTGAATCAAACAAACAAAAACAAGGAAATGATTGAGTTCATTGAGAGATATGAGGATTGAAATACAACGCAGGCAATTATGTACCAAATTATTGTCAGTTATTTAGGAACAATTCTTTAAACTGTCCTATATTTCACCGATATATGTCTATATAATTATATAAAACTTCATGACCCAATAACGGGGTTTGACCTTGTCCCACCATGTGATTTTAATTCTGCCGACCGATGCTGGCGTCTGATGGTCCCCCAAGAATTATTATCCATATATAGAGGCTGGAAATAAAATCGTTGCTCTTCCATTCCTTTGGTCCAGTTTAAGATATGTGTATTAAGATTGCCTATATTATCGAACTCTGATTTTATGACCTAGTCCATTTGATATGCGTATCAAATCAGTGAAATACTCTGTAAAATCAGAAAATAACTCTATGATGATCGAGTTAGCTAAGTCAGTTTGTGGATGTCGTACAGAGAGAAATTGTAAATAATCATTTATGTCATCAAGATGACTCGTACATATATGGTAAATGTTGAGTTCATCGAGAGATATGAAGATTGGAATACAACGCAGGCAATTTATGTACCAAAATATTATAAAAAGTAAGTATTTAAAAACCATTCTTTGAACTGTCCTATTTCACAGACACCTATGTATATATTGTATACAACTATACTTTTCCAATAACAGAGTTTGACCTGGTTCCTGCTAAGGCATTTTTTTGGATGTCGGGTAGAAAGGAATTGTAAAGAATCCTTTCATGAAGTTTACTAATATATAATGGGAAATGTTGAGTTCATCGAGAGATATTGTCTATCGAAAGTTATTTTTTTTTTTAATTTTTTATTTTCGAACATTTTACACAGTATATATAAATGGACACTACACACACAAACACTTGCATATGCACTCATTCACAATACCTGGTACTTATAAACATCAAATTGTACGTTATGAGACATCCATAAAAACATACATTTACCATTAATAGCAAACCATAACGCACATATATGCATGCTCTCACTCTCTCTCTCTCTCTCTCACACACATACACACACACACACACTCACATACATATAGACAGACAGACAGACAGACAGACAAGACGGACAGACAGACAGACAGACATACTAAAGAAGAAAGATAAGAAGGAAGAAGAAAGAAGAGTGAGGAGGTACCGTTACACATACACTATATTATAGTTTAAATATATTATATTAAATAAAAAAAATAAATAAATTGCTCTGAAGAATCGTGCTGATCGGCTATATAAACCGGTTAACCCTAACCAAAGATAAAAAGAATATTAAGGTAAGTTAGCAGTAGTAAAATACTAATGTTAAAGAACTAGGGGTAAATGTTATAAACTGTAGACATGAGTAGCCAATAAAGGTTTCCAATTCCTCCATGCCTATTGTCAAAATGCCTTTTAATAAATATTGTCACTTCCTTCACTGTTGACATAAAAAACATATATATTTTTTGCACTAAAAAAATTATCCTTTAATTACATTAAATAAGAAGCATTGATATTTAAATATTAGTCAAAGACCACTGTAAATATAAATGTATATGTTCAATAATTATACAAAATTATATCATTGTCATCATATCTACCAATTTTTGTTAAAACAATTTCCAAAAAGAAATGAATCATAAATAAATGCAAGAATTGAATAACACAATAAAATCTAAAAAAGTTATGGAAAATTTTAGAAGCAGAGATTTGCACCACTTTGCATTCCCATTAGGCAATTGTATAAATTGTCTCCCTTTCTGTATTAACATAAAGTACACATTGGACTAGGATTTATTACCTATCTTATGAAGGAAGGTATTAGACATGAATATTTGACTTGAAACCATATCAATTTGGAATTTTTTGTTACCTTAAATGGAAGAGTATATATTTTAACCACAATTTCAGTGTATCAAAGTTAAAGCTCAAATTCCATTTTCTAGTACCTGTTGGAGTTGTTGATGGAGTTATGATAAACCTATAGAAGTCTTTCACACACCCTTTTTGCTTTTAAAGAAAATTTCTAATAATTGTGGGTATAAAAGGGTATGAAAGTTTCTCTGGTTTTATTTCGAGATTTTCTTAAATAGCGCTTTATTGACAGTATTAGTCCATGGTATTGTAAAAAATTAGTATCTATTCCAAATTTTTGTATAAATTCGTCAAAAGAAAGAAGAGTAAAATTGTCAGAATTTTTCATCAAATCATTTAAAATTAAAATACCTGACCTAAACCAATTGGGGTAAAAAACAAATTTATTATCAATTTTAATATCATTGTTGTACCAGAGAGGTACCATTATGAAGGCCAGGAAAGAGCTCAAGGGTAAGAAGATATATATATTTGAAGACTTGACCCAGGAAAACCAACAAATTCTGAAGCGCGCGTACGAGCTAGACTGTGTTGAGAACTCCTGGTCGATTGAAGGCAAGCTGTTTGTTAAGCTGAGAAACGGGAAAAAAGCGAAGAAATTTCTGATGACACTATCTTAACAAGCGCGTACCTGCTGAATGACGCGAATTTCGCTAATTAATTAGCGTGAGTGCTAAAGACTAATGCGCTCATCATACGTGAGTATGGCATGTACACCAGGAACTGAAACATTACTTTTTCCCATCTTATTTTTGTCTGTGGTGTGTTTGTTTACATACTTCACATTAATGTCATTTTTCTTTCCTGTAATGCAACGCATAAAACCGTACTGCATATGATAATTTAAATAGCCAATTGATACTATATCATCTCAGTGAGTCATACTAAACTTCACCATATCAGTGAAAGTATAATATTTATCAATATTATATTGTGCAATTGTTTCTACGTATATTGCATTTACATTGCAAATTCATTGGGGTTTGGTGTACAAAATTAGTCTCAATTTACACTAGGCTTATATATTCCATGAAATATGCTATGTTTGGGTATTGTGCATAAAACTGTTGATCTGAAACCTGTACATCCTATGAAATTCCAAATAGTTCTATAATTGAACTGCTTCTTGTCTATTCCATGAATGTGCATAGTCCTACGAAAATGTACCACTCTTATGTGAAATAATACATGGTGTGAATTTATGTATATATCCCGCTGTAAAAGTACTTTTTGACTCTGTGAACTCAAGTTTTGTATGAAAGTAGCCTTATAGCATACATCTTAATCGTTTTTTGCAAATTAGTATAATATTAATATATGTTAATATATGTAATGAACTTTCATATACAACCACAGGGGTTTGGCTCTGTAGACCTTTTTCTCTTTCTATATGTGTGGTACTGTGTCACAGTATTACACATATGGGGAGGAAAGATGTGTACAGAGCCAAGCGCCGGTGATACAACTGGTAACAATACAGTACAGTGTCATATACAATATTTTTGGTACAATGTACTCTGTAGTAAACGTGGAAATATCACTTAACTGAATTTTTATATGTAATGAACGTAATAATTCATATGTAATGAACTTTCATATAATACCACAGGGGCTTGGCTCTGTGGACCCTTTTTCTCTTTGCATATGTGTGGTACTGTGTCACAGCATTACACATATGGGGAGGAAAGATGTGTACAGAGCCAAGCGCCGGTGATCTGTGTACAATACAGTACAATGTAATATACAATTTTTTTTTTGAACAATGTACTCTGTAATAAACGTGAAAATATCACTTAACAGAATTTTTTCGTGCTATCATAGAGTGTGGGTTGTGATTAAATAGTGTATTTTTATATATGCGCCTGCGCGCGCAGGTACACACGCACACACATGCATGCGAGTTCCTTTGTAAAGAACATTCGTATACAACCACAGGGGTTTGGCTCTGTATACATTCCTTTCTCTGCATATTTGTGGTACTGTGTCACAATATTACACGTGTTGAGAGGAGGGACGTATACAGGGCAAAATGCCGGTGAAGACTTCATTTAACTTTTCTTTTTATATAAAGTGTGGGTTGTGATTAAAATAGTTTACTTCATATGCGCCTGTGCGCACTAATTAATACACACGCACACACAGGCATGCTATGGTCACTGCTTCCACTTACATTGGTGGGACACGGTAGCGATATGTGGTTGTACACATATACATGTATATATACACGTTATGCTTTACGGTGTTTACGGTTTACATGTTCATAGCAATAAAAATATATATATATCTTTAACAAATTATTTGAACTGTGAGCGTGCCTGGGTCCTGCGTTAATTATTAAAGTACATGTAACGAACACTAAATAGTAAATTTATACCATACAGTATAGGAACAGTGTAACGTAATATATATGCTTAGGCATGAATGGGAAATCTATTCATTTATGTAAAACAAAAGAACCGGATAACTGTTTCTAGTTTTTTTTTCTCGGTTTTTTTTTATTATTATTATTTTTTTTTCATTCTTCTTTCTGTGTTTTGTGTGTTATTTTTTTGCGTTTTTTTTTTTTTTTTACATTTACTTTTCTTACGTTGACAAACCTTGATGTCTACCACTTATTGTTGAAATTTTATATCGTGGAAGTATGTAATTGATTAATTTCAAAAACAAACAAAACAAAATCTTGTTTAAAATATGTGTTTAAAATATGTGTTGGTGTGTTGCTAACTTTTTCTTTCCGGATTCCCGAGCTCCGGGTTTCTTCCTATTATTTCGTTTTATCTCCACTCTGTTATTTCCGGTTTGGCACACGTGTAGTCGACGGCCGATGTGTTTTTGGTTGTGAGCAGGTGTGTGTAGTGGATAGTGAGTCACTATTCTCTAACCATGGTTTGTATGTTTTACCTTCTTCTTCTCCTTTACTCTCTTTTTTCTTTCTTTATGATCTACTTTCTCTTTGTTGGGAGGTGCCAAGTCATCTGGCTACACATATGATATCATGAACACCAATGACATCACGGTGCTATCAGCGAACTGTCAGGGGTTGGGTGACAGGGTCAAAAGGAAAGACGTATTTTCTTATTTAAGAGATAAACGATATAGTATATATTGTTTACAGGACACTCATTTTTCTCCTGAACAGGAACAAATTATTAAAAACGAATGGGGGAATCACACATATTTTAGTTCTTTTAAATCTAATGCACGTGGCGTGGCAATCCTTTTGAATAATAACTTTGAATTTAAAGTATATAAAGAAAAAAGGGACTCGAGTGGTAATTTTCTTGCTCTTGATATAGTTATTGATGGGTCCAGAACAACACTTATCTCCTTATATGGACCAAACCAGGACACACCAAGCTTTTATGACTTAGTTATAGACACGGTCAATGGCTTTGGGAATGATAATATTATTATATATGTGGAGATTTCAACTTAGTTGTAGAACCAAATTTAGACTACGATAATAATTATAGACATGTGAATAATCCTGCAGCCAGAAATAAAGTCTTGGAAATCATTCAAAATTATAGTTTAATTGACATTTTTAGGGAGCACCATCCAGATACTAGGCGCTATACCTGGAGAAAAGTAAATCCTATAAAACAAGCAAGACTGGACTTCTTTTTAATATCCGAAACTCTTCTTTCTAGTGTTAATAGGTCTAGAATTGAACCGGGTTATAGATCTGACCATTCTAGTCCAACATTATCTTTGACTTTGAATGAATTTAAAAAAGGGAAGGGACTTTGGAAATTTAACAACTCTTTATTATTTGAATCTGAATATCTGGAAATGATTAAAACTTGTATTGAGGAGGTCAAGCTGCAGTACTGTTTACCTGTGTATAATTTTAATTCTATTGAAAATATTTCTAACAGTGATATACAGTTTTTAATAAATGATCAATTATTTCTGGAAACATTACTTATGGAAATAAGGGGTAGATCTATATCATATTCATCTTTTAGGAAAAAACAAGCTAGTCTACTTGAGGATAATCTTAAGACTTCAATTGAATTATTAGAGGCGGAAACTGATCCTGACCATGAACAATTAGATAGATTAAGAAAGGAGTTGGAAGCTGTACGTGTTAAAAAAAGTTAAGGGCAGTCTAATTAGATCAAGGGCAAAATGGATTGAGGAGGGGGAGAAACCAACATCATATTTTTTAAATTTAGAAAACAGAAATTTCACTTCTAAGATCATACCTAAAATACAAAAAGATAATGGAGATATTATAACTAAACAAGAGGAAGTCCTGTCTGAAGTAAGATTATTTTATGAAAATCTTTATAAGTTTAGGGAGACTGATAACGTTGACTTAGAAGTACATTTAGAAAATTGTAATATTCCAAAATTAAATAATACTGAGTCAGATAGCTTAGAGGGTAAGATAACGTTTGAGGAAGCAGGAAAAGTTCTAAGAGGTATGAAAAATAATAAGAGTCCAGGGTCAGATGGTTTCACTTCAGAATTTTTTAAAGTTTTTTGGAGGAATTTAGGTAGTTTTGTTGTGCGCTCTTTTAATCATGGTTTTTTAGTAGGTCAATGTTCAGTTACCCAAAGACATGGAATTATTGTGTGTATTCCCAAGGGAGATAAGCCACGCCACTTCATAAAAAAACTGGAGGCCAATTACACTCTTAAATATTACATATAAAATTGCTTCAGGGGTAATTTCACAAAGAATCAAAACAGTTTTAGATAAAATTATCAATGAAGATCAGACTGGCTTTTTATCTGGTAGGTATATAGGTGAAAATATCCGCACAGTGTATGATGTAATGCAATATGTTGAAGATTTAAATATTCCAGGTATGTTGATGTTAGTAGATTTCGAAAAGGCATTTGACTCCGTTTCATGGAGATTTATTGATAAAGTTTTTAACTATTTTAACTTTGGACCAGAAATAAGAAAGTGGTTAAAATTATTTAACAATAATGTATATTCTTCAATTAATCAAGGGGGAAATTTATCGGAACGTATCAGTATAGAAAGAGGTTGTCGTCAAGGAGATCCAATAGCCCCCTACATTTTTTATTATATGTGCAGAAGTTCTAGCTGCAAGAATTAGAAATAATAATCATATTAAAGGCATTGATGTAGATAATGTACCAATTTTGAACGTGCAATATGCAGATGACACTGGTTTAATACTAGATGGGTCAGAGAGGTCTCTTAATGAGTCTATATCTGAGTTGAATAACTATGCAAAAATTTCAGGTTTAAATATTAATACTAGTAAAACACAAGTTATATGGTTAGGGAGCTATAAATACAGTAATGTAACATATAGGCCAGATTTGAATTTACAGTGGGGGAAAACCAGATTTACATTTTTGGGGGTTGAATTTTCAGTTGATTTAGATCAGATACCAAAAATGAATTTTGACAAAAAAATTGTAAAACTAAAGTCACTTCTTACTGTTTGGAAGAGGAGGAGCTTGACTCCAATTGGGAAAATCAATGTTATTAAATCTTTATTGATCTCGCAACTTAACTATCTATTTATAACCCTACCAAACCCACCAGAAAAATATTTAGCTACAATAAATTCTTTATTACTCGATTTTTTGTGGAATGGTAAATGCCATAAGATCAAATCAGATGTTATGATTCAAAATTATGCAGATGGTGGACTTAAGATGATTGACTTGTATGCTTTCATCCATTCATTAAAGTTAGGATGGGTTAGAAGATTATTTTCGTCTTCAGGCAAATGGTATCTGATCCTCAAGTCAACTCTAGATTTAAATAAGATATATAATTGTGGGAAAGATTATGTAAAATTGTG
Source organism: Argopecten irradians (assembly GCF_041381155.1). Lineage (NCBI taxonomy): Eukaryota > Metazoa > Mollusca > Bivalvia > Pectinida > Pectinidae > Argopecten > Argopecten irradians. Next base: position 12,644 of record NW_027187850.1, read on the forward strand.
TATATCCAGATGTCGTAATCAATTTTGGAAAGATGTCTTTAAAGCATGGGATAAATTAAATTATTCTGAAGATATGAGGCTAAATAGACAAGAGTGTGTCTATCGAAAGTTTGTTTTGTTGAAATCAAAGACGAGTAGTAGAGTACGAAACTTATTGGCTTACGAAGCTTATTGGCGACTAAAAAAGTTTTTATTCAGGCTGAGGATGTACAAAAGGTCGCTCTGTCTCTCTCTATGCAATGGCCCAGGCAGAAGTAGTGTGTGAGGTTGAAGTACCCGATGCAGATGTCTAGTCTCAGTCTCATGCCCTATCTCAGTATCAGTCTTAGTCTCTGTCGGACTGGGGCCTAGTGCGGCCCTCTATATAATGATTGAGCTTTGTAAGTGGTGCATGTGCCGTTTTAACAATACTTGCCCAAGAGTTATCCAGCTCATCATAAACTGTCATAATTTACTGAATTTACTTAAGAATTTAAACTTACCGGCTATTCGTTTATTTTCCCTTTGTATCTATGGCAAAATGAAATAAACCACTCCAAATCTTAGCTGTCCTTCAAATGGTTCTATCTTTGCAGATGACAAAATCCAAATGAGAAATGTTGAGTTCATCGAGAGAGATATGAGGATTGAAATACAACGCAGGCAATTATGTACCAAATAATTGTCGGTGTTTAGAGAAACATTCCTTTGAACTGTGCTGTTTCACCGACACATATGTATATTATATAAAACTTCATGACCCAATAACGGGGTTTGACCTTGTCCCACCATTTGATTTTAATATTTTCCTACCGATGCTGGCGTCTGATGGTCCCCCAAGTAATTATTATCCATATATAGAGGCTGGAAATAAAATCGTTTGCTCTTCCATTCCTTTGGTCCCGTTTTAAGATATGTGTGTAATTAAGATTGCCTATATTATCGAACTCCTGATTTATGACTAGTCCATTTGATGATAAGCGTATCAAATCAGTGAAATACTCTGTAAAATCAGAAAATAACTCTATGATGATCGAGTTAGCTAAGTCATTTGGGATGTTGTACAGAGAGAAATTGTAAATAATCATTATGTCATCAAGATGACTCGTACATTATGGGAAATGTTGAGTTCATCGAGAGATATGAAGATTGGAATACAACGCAGGCAATTTATGTACCAAAATATTATAGAAGTAAGTATTTTTAGAAACCGCTCTTTGAACTGTCCTATTTCACAGACACCTATGTATATATTGTATACAACTATACTTTCCAATAACAGAGTTTGACCTGGCCCTGCTAAGGCATTTTTGGATGTCGGGTAGAAAGGAATTGTAAAGAATCCTTTCATTAAGTTTACTAATATATAATGGGAAATGTTGAGTTCATCGAGAGATATTGTGTATCGAAAGTTTGTTTGTTGAAATCAAAGACGAGTAGTAGAGTACGAAGCTTATTGGCTTACGAAGCTTATTGGCGACTAAAAAAGTTTTTATTCAGGCTGAGGATGTACAAAAGGTCGCTCTCTCTCTCTCTCTATGCAATGGCCCAGGCAGAAGCAGTGTCCTAGGCAGAAGTAGTGTGTGAGGTTGAAGTACCTGGTGCAGATGTCTAGTCTCAGTCTCATGTCCGTCTCAGCATCAGTCTTAGTCTCTGTCGGACTGGGGCCTAGTGCGGCCCTCTATATAATGATTGGCTTTGTAAGTGGTGCATGTGCCGTTTTAACAATACTTGCCCAAGATTTATCCAGCTCATCATAAACTATCATAATTTACTGAATTTACTTAAGAATTTAAACTTACCGGCTATTCGTCTATTTTCCCTTTGTATCGATGGCAAAATGAAATAAACCACTCCCAATCTTAGCTGTCCTTCAAATGGTTCTTTCTTTGCAGATGACAAAATCCAAATGGGAAATGTTGAGTTCATCGAGAGATATGAGGATTGAAATACAACGCAGGCAATTATGTACCAAATAATTGTCGGTGTTTAGAGAAACATTCCTTTGAACTGTGCTGTTTCACCGACCGACACATATGTATATTATATAAAACTTCATGACCCAATAACGGGGTTTGACCTTGTCCCACCATGTGATTTAAATTCTCTGACCGATGCTGGCGTCTGATGGTCCCCCAAGAATTATTATCCATATATAGAGGCTGGAAATAAAATCGTTGCTCTTCCATTCCTTTGGTCCCGTTTAAGATATGTGTATTAAGATTGCCTATATTATCGAACTCTGATTTATGACTAGTCCATTTGATATGCGTATCAAATCTGTAAAATGAGAAAATAACTCTATGATGATCGAGTAAGCTAAGTCATTTGTGGATGTCGTACAGAGAGAAATTGTAAATAATCATTATGTCATCAAGATGACTCGTACATTATGGGAAATATTGAGTTCATCGAGAGATATGAAGATTGGAATACAACGCAGGCAATTTATGTAACCAAAATATTATAAAAGTAAGTATTTAGAAACCATTCTTTGAACTGTCCTATTTCACAGACACCTATGTATATATTGTATACAACTATACTTTCTAATAACAGAGTTTGACCTGGTCCTGCTAAGGCATTTTTGGATGTCGGGTAGAAAGGAATTGTAAAGAATCCTTTCATTAAGTTGACTAATATATAATGGGAAATGTTGAGTTCATCGAGAGATATTGTCTATCGAAAGTTTGTTTGTTGAAATCAAAGACGAGTAAGTTAGAGTACGAAACAATATTTGGCTTTACGAAGCTATGGCGACTAAAAAAGTTTTTTATACAGGCAGTAAGATGTACAAAAGTCGCTCTCACTCGATGCAATGGCCGCAGTCATAAGCAGTGATCCTAGGCATAAGTAGTGTGTGAGGTGAAGTACCCGGTCAGATGTCTAGTCCTCAGTCTCATGCCTATCTCAGTAACAGTCCTTTAGTCCCTCCTTCGAGACTGGGCCTAGTGCGGCTCTCTATATAAAGAATGTGCTTACGAAAGTGGTGCATGTTCCGTTATTAAACCAATACTTGCCCAAGAGTTATCCAGCTCATCATAAACTGTCATAATTTACTGAATTTACTTAAGAATTTAGACTTACCGGCTATTCGTCTATTTTCCTTTTGTATCTATGGCAAAATGAAATAAACCACTCCCAATCTTAGCTGTCCTTCAAATGGTTCTATCTTTGCAGATGACAAAATCCAAATGGGAAATGTTGAGTTCATCGAGAGATATGAGGATTGAAATACAACGCAGGCAATTATGTACCAAATAATTGTCGGTGTTTAGAGAAACATTCCTTTGAACTGTGCTGTTTCACCGACACATATGTATATTGTAGAAAACTTTATGACCCAATAACGGGGTTTGACCTTGTCCCACCATGTGATTTTAATTCTCCGACCGATGCTGGCGTCTGATGGTTCCCAAAAAATTATTGTAAGTAAGGAGTAATCTAAAAAAAATCTCACAACAACAACTGTCAAACAATTATTAGTCAGTGAAGTAGTCCATATTGTCAGGAGTGGGACGACTGAAAACCGTTGTCAGTATATAATGTGACCGGGTGGGGTGTGTTGCTTGGTGTCTTCAGCGGCATGCTTCAGTGATATAGCACTATAAAAAGGGCAATAGTTCCACTATACAAGAAGACACAACATGAATATACCGCAGTCTCCCGAAACACGCACCTCGCACAGCATACATGCAACACCGCATACATGGGAGGCCGTCCTTACGTGACCATAGCTGCTAATAGGACGTTAATTAATCAAACAAACAAAAAATTGTCAGGAAGTAACACTTAGGTGATCGAGTTTGCTAACGCATTTCTGAATGTTGTGTAAAAAGAAATTGTAAAGCATTGTTCTATTTCATTGTTCTTCCATTTCTTTGGTCCCGTTTAAGGTATGTCTATTAAGATTGCTCCTACATTATCCAACTTTGATTTATGACTAGTTTCCTTTTAGGTAAGCGTATTAAAGCACAACAAGTTATGTGGTACCATATCCGTGAAATACTCTGTAAAGTCAGGACATAACTATCTTAGATGATCAAGTTCACTTAGGCATTTGTGGATGTCGTACAGAACTTGTAAAGAATCGTTCTGCCATTAAGGTGTCGAATAGATTATGGGAAATGGTGAGTTCATCGAGAGATATGAGAATTGAAATACAACGCAGGCAATTTATGTACCAAAATATTATGAAAGTAAGTATTTAGAAACCATTCTTTAAACTGTCCTATTTCACAGACACCTATGTATATATTGTATACAACTATACTTTCCAATAACAGAGTTTGACCTGGTCCTGCTTAGGCATTTTTGGATGTCGGACAGAAAGAAATTGTAAAGAATCCTTCTTTCATTAAGTTGACTAATATATAACGGGAAATGTTGAGTTCATCGAGAGATATTGTCTATCGAAAGTTAGTTTGTTGAAATAAAAGACGAGTAGTAGAGTACGAAGCTTATTGGCTTACGAAGCTTATTGGCGACTAAAAAAGTTTTTATTCAGGCTGAAGATGTACAAAAGGTCTCTCTCTCTCTGCAATGGCCCAGGCAGAAGCAGTGTCCTAGGCAGAAGTAGTGTGTGAGGTTGAAGTACCCGGTGCAGATGTCTAGTCTCAGTCTCATGCCTATCTCAGTATCAGTCTTAGTCTCTGTCGGACTGGGGCCTAGTGCGGCCCTCTATATAATGATTGGCTACGTAAGTGGTGCATGTGCCGTTGTAACAATACTTGCCCAAGAGTTATCCAGCTCATCATAAACTGTCATAATTTACTGAATTTACTTAAGAATTTAGACTTACCGGCTATTCGTCTATTTTCCCTTTGTATCGATGGCAAAATGAAATAAACCACTCCCAATCTTAGCTGTCCTTCAAATGGTTCTATCTTTGCAGATGACAAAATCCAAATGGGAAATGTTGAGTTCATTGTGAGATATGAGGATTGAAATACAACGCAGGCAATTATGTACCAAATAACTCCCAATCTTAGCTGTCCTTCAAATGGTTCTATCTTTGCAGATGACAAAATCCAAATGGGAAATGTTGAGTTCATCAAGAGATATGAGGATTGAAATACAACGCAGGCAATTATGTACCAAATAACTCCCAATCTTAGCTGTCCTTCAAATGGTTCTATCTTTGCAGATGACAAAATCCAAATGGGAAATGTTGAGTTCATCGAGAGATATGAGGATTGAAATACAACGCAGGCAATTATGTACCAAATAATTGTCGGTGTTTAGAGAAACATTCCTTTGAACTGTGCTGTTTCACCGACACGTATGTATATTGTAAGAAAACTTTATGACCCAATAACGGGGTTTGACCTTGTCCCACCATGTGAATTTAATTCTCCGACCGATGCTGGCGTCTGAATGGTTCCCAAAAAATTATTGTAAGTAAGAAGTAATCTAAAAAAAACCTCAACAACAACAACAAAACTGTCAAACAATTATCAGTCAGTGAAGTAGTCCATATTGTCAGGAGTGGGACGACTGGTTCGCCTGTTGTCAGATAATGTGACCGGGTGGGGTGTGTTGCTTGGTGTCTTCGGCGGCATGCTTCAGTGATATAGCACTATAAAAAGGGCAAAAGTTTCCACTATACAAGAAGACACAACATGAATATACCGCAGTCTCCCGAAACACGCACCTCGCACAGCATACACGCAACACCGCATACATGAGAGGCCGTCCTTTCGTGACCATAGCTGTTAATAGGACGTTAATTAATCAAACAAACAAAAATTGTTAGGAAGTAACACTTAGGTGATCGAGTTTGCTAACGCATTTCTGAATGTTGTGTAAAAAGAAATTGTAAAGCATTGTTCTATTTCATTGTTCTTCCATTTCTTTGGTCCTGTTAAGGTATGTCTATTAAGATTGCTCCTACATTATCCAACTTTGATTTATGACTAGTTTCCTTTTAGGTAAGCGTATTAAAGCACAACAAGTTATGTGGTATTATATCCGTGAAATACTCTGTAAAGTCAGGACATAACTATCTTAGATGATCAAGTTCACTTAGGCATTTGTGGATGTCGTACAGAATTTGTAAAGAATCGTTCTGCCATTAAGGTGTCGAATGGAAACACGTTTTAAAGAAATGAATTGTAAAGAAAGTCCTATGGTATTCCTTATTAAGTAAATAATTTGTAAAGTTCATCGACCAGTAAATTTCACCAACACATACAGACAGAATAATAATGCGTTCTGCAATGATAAAATAAGGTTGTAATAGAACAAGGAAATAAAAATCCAATAGTAATGATAATGTAAAGATTGACCTTTAAAACTGTTTATGGCCCGATGCTGGCGTACAATGGGGCCTCCCGGGATCCATAAATGTCCTATTTAATAGACACCTATTTAAAATACAACATTAAGGTTTATCCAGCTAAATTGTTTAACAATTCCTGCTAAGTGAATTTTTAAACGGCTATATCGCCAAAGAAATAAACCACTCTTAATGGTTTCTTTTTGTAACATTTCGGGAAATGTTGTTTCAACGAATGATCCTCGAATTGAAATACAACGCAGGCATTCATATACTATCAAAAACAATTTTTTTGACAATCCTTTTAAACTCATCCTATTTAACCGTATGTATACTATAAAAAGATTTGATTTCTGCCCTACCTTAAAAAGTTTATCCAATTCTGTATTTATGAAGATGTTTCGTCCTTTATGGATAACAGCAGACTAATTGGCCCATGTAGAATGGGAGTGAAAGCGTCCGTGTATTAAGTAGCAAAACAAGTAGTTGTGAGGTAATACCCGTGAAATGTTTACTCTGATCTTGTTTAGTCTCCGTCGACCCCGGGGCTTAGTGCGGCTCTCTGTATTTCTGATGATTGGTACGTAAGTCATTTGTGGAAAGCATTAGACGGAATTTAAAATTGAAAAGGTCACGTATAATCCATTAAATTGCTCCTGACTAAAAATTAACTAAATACCACATAATTTTGGTAAGCGCTTAAAGCACAATTTTTTTGCTTTGGTAATATGTAAAATGAGGACATAAACACTCTCGATCCTTAGCTGTCCTTTAATGAGTCCTATCTGATCATGAGGTGATGGAATCAAAATGGGAAATGTTGAGTTCCGATCGGAAGATAGTGGCGAATTGAAATACAATTATTTATGGACCAACAATTAAAAGGCAATTTATGAAGACAATACAAACCTATCATTAAATCCGTTGTTTTCCGGTAAAAACAATTCTATGAAACTGTCCTATTTCTTCGATAATGCATATGTAATATCTTAGGATACAACTGTAAACTATTTCAATAATGGGACATTTGACCTTGTTACTTCCTCGAAAAATGATTAATTACATGGCGATGTTGGGAATAATTCTGAGATGTTCCCTATAAAATTACTTGTAAAGGAATGTTTGTTATCAATTATGAAAGGTGTTTGTGGACCATAATGTGGAATAATTGATCCAATTTTCAAAGGCTTTTTTCTTTAGCATTTAAAATGCAGTTAAAAAAGTAAATTGTACTTTTATTAGCACTCTCGATTCCCTGCTGTCCTTTTAAGTCGGAGCATAGTCCTATCTGATAAGGGCAGTGTGGATTCGAATCTTGGAAATGTTGAGTTCATCGGTGTCTAGGAGTATTGAAATGCACAATGCAGGGCAATTTATGAGGACCAACACGTATCATTAAAGTCCCCAGTGTTTAGAAACAATTCATTGAAATGTCCTAGCGTAAATCGAATTCCCTCGATGCATATGTAAATGAAATTGTTCTACAAAATGTACTATTCAATAACGGGGTTTGACCTTGTCCTGTCATATTTAATTCTTGGGCGGCCTGGCGTTGATGGTCCGGGCAAAATTACTGTTAATTGGGAAGTTTTATCTTAAAAAACTTGAAAACAATAAATGTCTCCCTCCTTTTTAAACATTACCTTACCAATACACGCAGACAATGCCAAAATTTTAGTTTACATCGCATACAGGTTACTGACCCATTCAACCAAAAAGGATGTTTTTGGCCAAATTTGGTTACAATCCCTGCTAGAACTTGTATGATAGTAGGGATCATTTCCCCTTGACCTAAGAAATGTTGACGGCCAAACGCCCGCCAGACATAAATGCTCATGAAAATTTTTATTTAAGGTTTGACAGTCTGAAAATTAAAAATTTGGCACCAAATTGAAATATTCAGTCTAAAGTTCAGAAAATAACCTAATGATAAGGTAAATTTATTTCGCAAAATGCCATTTGTTAATGTCAAACAATAAATTGTAAAGTGGACAACGTTCTGTCATTAAGATGACTCGTACATTATGGGAAATGTTGAGTTCATCGAGAGATATGAAAATTGGAATACAACGCAGGCAATTTATGTACCAAGGATTGAAATCAAAAACTAACGTGTCAATTATCGTGTTATGTGTCCAAAAGATTATCAAAAAGGACTATTCCTATAGCTGTGAAAATTTCTTAATCAATGATAGAAAATTTGTCCGAATAAAACAGCTCAGACTTTAAACAATCGTTTCCAAAAGGAGTGACTAAATCACCAAAACTAAAGGTAGGACCCCATTTAAATGTTGTTATGGGTCCAAAGGACAGAAAGTTCATCCATAAAATAAAAGCAGACAATTTATATATAAAATTCCTCCAAAACAATATAGACAATTTAAACATGTGTTTCAAATAGCACAGAAAATTCATTCAAAATAACGGCAGACAATTTAAATGTGTTGCTAATGATTGGGACTAGATGGGACAGATTTTGTCAAAATTAAAGGTAGATAATTGAAAAAAAGAATTCCTCCAAAACAAAGGGACAATTTTAAAGACCAAAGAGCATGACAAATTTTGCCAATAGGACTGAAAAAAATCATCCAAATTAAGGGCAGACAATTTAAATCATAAAATTCCTCACCCCCCAAAACAAAAAACGGACAATTTAAAGGGCCAAATAGGATAAAATCTGGCAAATGAGTGCTACAATGCCTGGACAAGCAATGTTAGTAATTATTTTTGGCAACAAAACTCCTTTCCAATAGAAAAATTTAAACAAAATTATCTGGCCATAATGTGATCATTCAATGTTGAATCAAACCATACAAGATGTATTGATACATACAAAATTCCTATCAATAATAGACTGTTTCAGAGGTATGTTAAAGTAAATTATTGATAAACAAACATGTTGTAAGAGGTACCAACGTCCGTCTCCTGTCCCATTTTTGACCTCGAACAGAGATATGGCAATACAGGCCCAAAGGCCAGTTTATGACCATCATTTAGGACGTTAAAATTCAAATCACAAATGAACTCATAAGGATGACTCGTACATTATGCATTAAAGTGAGTCTCAAACATCTTGTAATCTTAGTTTTGCAGAGCAAGTCATTTATGGAAAATAGACTACAATTTAAAAACTAATGGGTAAAACATTTTGAAACCCACCCTATCCAAGTCCAGGCCCCCGGGGGGTCTGTTAGCCCCATCAAAGCAAAATTTTATATAGAATCCAAACCAGATGATTGAGGTATTTAACAGTCCGTAACAGCAGACATTAAACAATGAGCCAAAAGGAGTAAAATCACCAAAACTAAAGGTGACAATTTAAACGTGTTATGGGTCCAATAGGACAGAGTTCATACAAATAAAATCGCACTCATTTTATATGGAAAAACCTCCAAATTTTGACAATAGGCCAAACAATTTAAACAATTGTTTCACAATTTGGACATAAAAATCCCCATTCAAAATAAGGTAGACAATTTAAAACCTTGCTTATGATTGCTACAGATATTGACTTGTCAAAATTAAAGTTGCAGATAATTGAAACAAAGGAATTCCTCCAAAACAAAATAGGGAACAGAATATTTACAATTTTTGACAAATTTTGCCAAAAGGACTGAAAAATTCATCCATCAAGGGCAGAAATTTAAACCCCTAAAAGAATTCCTCTAGTCATAAAAATGGACCATTAACAAATTTGGGAACAATATACATCCTTGGATTGAAGAAAATTCTATCAACTTGTTACAGACTATTTGGAACATGTGTAGCCAGTAATTTTGAAAATTCCTCCATAATAGAGGTAAATGAGACAAATTTACATAAAATTCCTCAAAAATGCAATGGCCGTCCAAGCCCCCAGGGGGTCAAGTATTCATTTACAATTTGGCTACAAAATCTATCAAAACTATAGGGGCTGATTTGAACCATTGCAATTATGAGTCATCCTTTGAATTCGCATAGTTTGTCAAGTTGTCAATGCATTGGATTGTAATCAAATTTGCCAAAAAACATCCCCCATTTTTGACTGATATGGTTTCTAATCCTGGTTAAATGCCCCCGGGGGGTCAGCCATTTAAATTTGTACAATTTTAAATGTAACTTCAACCTCATAGGAGTTGGGCGATTGTTGCTACCAAATTGCCACACGTAATTTTTTTTTTCAATACTATCTCAGAACGATGGTATATTTTTCTGAGAAGGCCGGTGAGTCGTATGTCATGGCGCGGCGTCCAATCCGGTCCAAATTGACCCCTTTAAATCGCTACTAGTCCCCCGAGTTCTGCATGGATTTGTAACCAATTTTGGCCACAAACATCCTTGGGGGAATGGGAACAGAAACTTGTATAAATTTTGGCTCTGACCCCCCGGGGGCAGGAGGGGCGGGGCCCAATAGGGGAAATAGAGGTAAATTATAAATCGCTACTTGTCCCTAGAGTTCCCCATGGATTGTGTAGCCATCATTTGTATAATTTGGAATCCACCCCAAAAGATCCTTGGGGGGAGATGGGAACAGAACTTGTTTAAATGGATTTGGCTCTGACCCCCACGTGGCAAACATTTATATGGAGGGGCCAAACATTTACGGGCCCCCCCCTCAGGGGAAGATAGAGGTAAATAGGGGAAATTAAATCCTACTATAATAGCTACTTGTCCTAGTTATATGCATTGTTTGTAACCAAAATTAGCCACAAACATCCTTGGGGAAGGAACAGAACTTGTATATTGTCAATTTTGGCTTCTGACTCCCCCATGGGCAAGAGGGGCTGGGGCCCAATAGGGGAAATAGAGATAAATCCTTTAAATCGCTACTAGTCATAGAGTTCTGAATGGAATGGTAACCAAATTTGGCCACAAACATCCTTGGGGGAACCTATGTGAACAGAAATTGTATAAATTTTGGCTCTGGTCCCCCGGGGGCAGGAGGGCGGGCCCAATAGGGGAATAGATGGTAAATCCTTTAAATCGGGCCCTGATACTAGTCATAGAGTTCTGAATGCAATGTAACCAAAATTTGGCCACAAACAATCCTTAAGGGGAAAATAACTTGTTATAATTTTGTGCATTAAGGGGCAGGAAAGGGCGGCGCACCAAGTAGGGAAATATATAGGTAAAATCCTTTTTAACGCTATCTTTGACCTAGAGTTCTGCATGGATTGTAACCAAAATTAGCCACAAAACATCCTTGGGGAATGGGAACTTCCTGAACTTGTACATAATATTTTGGCTCTAATCCCCCAGGGGCAAGAGGGGCGGGGCCCAATAGGGGAAATAGAGATAAATCCTTTAAATCGCTACTAGTCATAGAGTTCTGAATGGAATGTAACCAAATTTGGCCACAAACATCCTTGGGGGAATGGGAACAGAACTTGTATAAATTTTGGCTCTAATCCCCCAGGGGCAAGAGGGGCGGGGCCCAATAGGGGAAATAGAGATAAATCCTTTAAATCGCTACTAGTCATAGAGTTCTGAATGGAATGTAACCAAATTTGGCCACAAACATCCTTTGGGGGGAAGGGGAACAGAACTTTGTAATAAATTTTGGCTCTGGTCCCCCGGGGGCAGGAGGGGCGGGGCCCAATAGGGGAAAATAGAGGTAAATCCTTTAAATCGCTTACTAGTCATAGAGTTTCTGAATGGAATGTAACCAAATTTGGGCCACAAACATTCTTGGGGGAAGGGAACAGAACTTGTATAAATTTTTTGGCTCTGACCCCCCAGGGGCAAGGAGGGCGGGGCCCAATAGGGGAAATAGAGGTAAAAATCCTTAAATTGCTACTTGTCATAGAAGTTTCTGAATGGAATTCTAAAGCAAGTATTGTAACCAAATTGGCCACAAACATCCTTTTTGGAAGGGGAACAGAATTTGTATAAATTTTGGCTCTGGCCCCCTGGGGGCAGAAACAGGTGGGGTCCAATAGGGGAAATAGAGGTTAATATTCCTATAAATCTTCGCTACTTGTCCTAGAGTTTTGCTTGTTTGTGACCAAAAGTTGGAATTAAACATCCTTGGGGTAAGGGGAAGCAGAACTTGTGCCTCAAAATTTTATCTGACCCCTGGGGGCAAATCAGGGGTGGGGCCCAATAGGGGATTTTAATACTGAGGATCAATATTATAATATCATTCAGAAAGAGAAACCATGAACCTGTTAGTATTCAGAACATTTTGGCATGACATCTGGGGCCTTGGGTTCTCCCTGGTTCAAAGGCTATACAGGCCCTCTGGGCCTCTTGTTACTTGTTTTTCGGCCCTGAAGGAAAATCACCTCTTGATGATGGTTTTAGGTCTGTCTAGGTTGAATTTATGCCAAAATTGAAAATCATACTGTTTTCAAATGTTCTAAGGAGACCGATCTCCCAATGTAAATCCTTTATTGATATTTTTTTGCTCTTAACAGAAGAGTCTGAAAGAAATACAAACTCCCATGAATTTTAACAGCAATGCACAAATATAAATACACCCTGCTCTGTTTTTTGTACCCAAAAAATTAGCAAATATTACAAATGGCTACAGGAGGGAACATTTCTGGTTCTGCCAAACTTGACATTTTGTTTTTGTCAGATTGTGGCATCACAGTAAGTTGTTTTGACGGGCAAATATATATTATATGAGGGCCTGTATCGTCTCACCTTTTTCTTTTGTTTACACATGGAACTGACATATTAAGGTAACATCATGACAAATTGGTAATTAAACTAGAACACAAAGACAATTTTAATATCTGGTTCTTTAAAGAATCTCCACCGTTTGAAAGCCATTGAAATCTTATTTAGTGTGGCAACAAATTTTTGACAAAAATGGTGTTTAATCAAAATGTCAAATATACCTCAAATAACACTGAAAAAATATACAACAATAAATTCGTGTGCATGAATCAATCAGCAACATTCCAGATGGATTGATAGTGCCACGGGCGATGTTGAATTTAGCCCAATTTATCATTGTCCAGTAATGTATTAGACTAGAAAATTTTCAATGTACGGAATGGTTGTAAATTAAAGTAACTTTATTGTTGAAGGAGGTAAAATACTAAGTCTCAAAATAAATGTTAAGTACAAAGTAGTCTTAAGGTTGGATTATTTAGTCACCTAAACTAAAAATTCGTCAATTGATGGGAACCATTTAATCGATCTCCGCATTTTGGCCATTGTGAATCGATAATATTCATATGTTACCCAGTTGGTGCCGTATGGGACATAAAACAACAAAGCAGCCGGACAATTTCTAAATTTTGCACAGGTTCAAATACCTAATCTTCCAGTTATGTTAATGGTAAATAATCCCATTACTAGTCTTCACCTGAGGTTTACCTGAGTAGCATACTTCAAAACATTCTCTCAAACACTCAAATAGGTGTTGGATCCTAGTTTGTGGATGAGTCTTCATTGCCATCTATGGCAAACATTACAGATAAATTTGTCGTAACCAACATGGCAACCTGAGTTCTGGGTGTTCGAAAATATTTTACTAATCCGTCCCCGTCAACATTTCAAAAATGCACAGAAGAGTCTTCTCATTTGGAAACCTGATAACCAGTACTCATTGATAAAATTCTAATGATAGAGAAGCATTGAATTGAAAATTTTGGCTCATGAACACCAGGGGCCATTATTTAAAGACATAAATAGGCCATTGCAAATTAAATCTGAAAGATTTAGAAAATTTTCAAACTGGATACCTTCAATTTCACAGACACTATTCTAACAGACTACAATATCAAAATTTGAAGCTACATTACCCTGGGGGCAGTGTACATCCACACCTGGGGGCAAAGGGGTCAATTACTAAATACCTAAAACACATAGCATGACCGTCCCCTGTACCATAAGAATTACATAGTCCAAATATGTTTAGAATTATACAATACAAATTCAACAATATCCCCGAACTTATTGCTTCACCCCGCAGGGGCGGGCGCCGCAATTGGCAAATGTGACTAAAAACATCCAAAAATCTATCTTAAATTTCTGTTGGATAGAATATCCATTACAAGAGCACATTTTAAGATTATGAAAAACATGAACAATAAATTTTGGCTTAATTGGAGATATGAGGGTCAAATTTCATTATCAAGTATTTAGTAGAGAAACTTCTTGAAATGTCCTATTTCAACCATGGAGGTTTCGAAATTTGGTCCAGAAGACGAAATCCTATGGGGCCAACAGTTAGTCTCATTCGCAAATATTAGGTATTACATTACACCCACAGGGGCTGTTATCGGGTCCACCCAATCGGGGTAAAAAGATCTGTCTCTAAAATCAGCTAAATGGAAGAAACACATCTTCATAGGGATGGGAAGGTCTCTATTTTTATGACAACACGTTGTGCAATATGACCTGGTAAATACAACCTATACCTCCTGGGGAGGGGGGTTTTGGTACTATAAGTCCCGGAAAACACATTTTTGAAATTTTTTGCTCATGGCAAATAGCGTTTGGTCGAATTCTCTCTATTGATGGTCCCCACTAAAACAAATCGTTTTACTGATAGTGGATTAGGGGTCAAAAACATTGGCTAAAACAATTAAAATGTTGTTCAAATGTTTATTACCAATCGTGAACCCCGATAGCATATACAGAGGACTATGAAATAATCCTTGGGCTTAATAAGAGGATGGGGCCTAATTCGCTAAATGTGCATTTCTAGATTTCTATGGATTCACATTTCTTTGGTCCCAAAGCAATATTTAGAGATAACAGTTTTTTCCCCTCTTTAAAATTCCATTGGCATACAATTCATTTGGTACCAATAATGTATTTAATGTGTTTATATCGCGTTACACTATTTACATACCGAATTTGACCGGCCATAAGGCATTCCTTGGGCCCCCCGTCTGATGGGGATAAATTGCCTTTGAACCTTTTGTACATTTCTGGACAATCTATCAAATTTGAGGTAAAATCCCCCTGTAATTCCCAGAAAAGATATTATCTATCAACCTAACATTTCTTGAGAACTGCTTACACCGAAGTAGGCCCCTTTTATGTGCATACATCATTAAAAAGGCACAATGCGTCCCAAAATCACTAATCCCGCATCTATAACCTAAACCTTACAAAATTTGCTGAGTTACATCATGCAGTTGCTGTACCAAACTGACCGATTCTGATTACAAAAACTGGGCAAGTCAGTGTTCCTACCTGCCCCTGCTCATCATGGATATCATCTCCCAAATGACAGACTACGAAATGCCTTTGCACAAGGTAACACTGCTGCTTCTGAACTATCACCGTGCATCTATACCTACACAATCTTCCCATTAGTGTTATGTTTTTACTTTCAAATGCATGTGTAACTCTATCAGAACTTTACTTTCAAAACTTTAGGCGTTACCGGCTACTAAATATCGATCCATTTTGTTACACATACATCAGTGAAATACTACGTAAAGTCAAACAACTAATCTTAGAATGATCAAGTTCACTTAGAGGCATTTTTTGGATGTCGTACAGAACTTGTAAAGAATCGTATTCTGTCAATTAAGGTGCCGAATCTAGATTAATTGGAAATATAGAGTTCCATCGAGAGATATGAAGAATTGAAATACAACGCAGGCAATTTATGTACCACAATTATTATAAAAGTAAGTATTTAGAAACCATTCTTAAATTATAGTCCTATTTCACAGACCTTTGTATATATAGTATTCAACTAGAGTTTGACCTTGTCCTGCTAAAGGCATTTTCGGATGTCGGGCAGCAAAAGAAATTGTAAAAGAATCCATGTTGAACTACATATAATAATAGGGAAATAGTTGAGTTCATCGAGAGATATTGTCCATCGAAAGTATTTAAAATTACCAATGCATACAGAAATAAGCTCGATCAAAATATAATAACCTAAAACAGATAGGATGTTGTATAACTTCTCACACACAGATAGATTTGAATCCTATCCCATAGTAACATTATAGTTCCTCACTCGAGCGCACGGCGAAATCCATCCCATGCTCCTTTGGGGTGTCTTCACACTGACGATTCGAGCCATTTTGTATTGGCAAAAAAGCGGACCACGGAATTGATTCGAGCTTGATACAACTGATCGATTATAACGGTAAACCGGAACAAGGATGCATCATTCAGCAATCAATCAAAAGAGCTTGATATATCAATAAAACAACAACAAACAAAGATAAAGGTTTACCAGGTATATTAAAATTGAACAACAAAAACTTTGTGATCAATGTGTTATTTATTATCATTTTTTTTGTGGTCCACTTTTCTTCATGTTTGTAAACCACAGCTACATGTACATGACATTTACACAAAATTTTTCTTTTAGGAAATACTGAATCATACATCATCATTTATTTTGTTAAGACTGGGGTGAATTAAAATCAATGCATGCATTTGAAATTCAGAAAAATCATTGAAACAATAGCGACATTTATACACAATATTTGTTTCAGAGACCGTCATATAAATTCATCTAATGTACCTTTTATTTGACAAAGGTATCACTGCCATGATTTTATTAGTCAAAAGTCGTCCAAAGCAACCCATCTATATTATTTAAAATAGGAAACCAAAACATAAATCCAGAAATCGTAATTTTGTCTAATGTTATATTATTTTTTCCGATAAATATTTTCTTAAATGTTAAGAGTGGAGATATGAAGATATGGATATGTTAACTTATGATTTTGTATTATTAATTGTGTGACATGTCAAATGCGGGAATCACTGTCCTCAAATGATCACAGACAAGAACTTTTCTGTATCATTATTTTCTTCTTAAGTTATTTATTTAAAAAAAAGGATATTCTAGTGTGAAGAGAAAACATGTGTTTTTGTTATCTGATTTTACAGATATAATGTTATCCTAAAGTGATCGATGTAACATGGACATTTGTATGATTCCCACTGTAAGGAAGCTCTGGGGTTCCTGTCCCCTAGCCGAGACAAAGCAAAGTCTATAAAAATCGTAGTTTCTGTTCCTGCTTAGCACTCAGCATACAGGGAGTGGGACGACTGGTTAATCGCAAGTTGTCCAGTATATATGTGACCAAGTTGGGGCGTTTTCCTTGGTGTCTTCGGCGGCATGATTCAGTGATATAGACACTATAGAAAAGGGCAAAACAGTAACCACTGGACTACACTATTAGACCGACACATTCCAGCAACTAAATGAACGCCTTGCATCATATTGAATACAACCGCAGTCTCCCAAAACAGCACGACATCGCACGGACAGGTCTGCCTAACTACAAACAAACATACACGCAACACCATCGTGCATACAAGGGAGCGCTTCCAGTAAATGGCCACCATAGCTTGTTAATAGGCCGTAAACTACATCATCGAAACAAACAAAAGTTACCACACAATCTTGCAAAATTCTTTTCTTGGTCCACCATAATCTTGAGCAACCCTCTCCGAAATAGTCTTCTGTTTCTATTTCCAGGGAAAAGCAGATATTTTGCGATATGTTACAGGGACCTCCTCAAATTCGTCATTTAATAACGAACCATGTCGGTTTTACAAATATCAACGAGGTCATTACCCAACGCTATAACCTCACTCTGCACTCCGAACATCCAAAGGTCGACCGTGTCGAAATTTTCTTTGTATATGCACTTATTACTTAAATTTAGCCTCTTGGTTCATGCAGTTTCCAATCTGTAAATAATTAAGTGGAGACATGCCCCAAATAACACAAATCAAGATTAAAATAATGTCATTTAGAGCTTCCTTTTCAAGATATAATATAGTTTACGGACAAGAAGAGGTGATTCCAAAGAAATGAATATCAAACCATTCTAAATTATCTAAACGCCCCCTCCCTTTTTCCAGGTCAAAAAGAGATTTAGGTGGAATTTACTGTCCCCTGAGACGGTGCTAGTTTGGGATCTATTTTCGGAGAATAAAGACAGATTTAATTGGAAAATTCACATTATGATAAAAATTCTTGAAATATTATAGAGAATTGCAACATGGTGGGGACACGATTTGTTAGCAATATATTAAAAGCAGTACTAACATTAGCTATGCCACAATGTTGAGTTAAATATGTTTTTGTCTATAGCGAGTTGAGGAACTCAACAACATGAAACTACAATCTAGAAAGTTAGATACAAACTGTTTTTAAGTGTCTAATAATTCATTACAAAAATCATGGGTCGACTGGCTCTCGATTAACCAGACAGTAAACAATAAAACTTACCTCCACAGAACTTACCAAACCAAGACATGGTCGCTACTTCTGATGCCATTATGAATATGTGCAATTAAGCATTTTGACTAAACTAGATCCCTACCTAACAAACCTGCTTTGATCACAAGTAAAGGTAAGCAGCACAACTTTTGACCTTCATTATAACCTCGAAACCGTTGATGTTTGCTTAATTTTTCTATCAAACTTTCTATGTATACACGGAAATAACCGCTGTTCCTTCTGACATAGAGTTTCCGACGCTCCATTGGCCAGCTTCATTTTCAATGGCAGGAGTGTTGTCAATCAACAAATCAATGTTAATGTCCTTCTGTCCACGAGATTTAACTGAGAACAACTGCCAAGGAATAAAACGAAAGGAGCCATTCTTGTTGCGACTTATGCTACAGTGGTTTGTTTCATGTAAAACATGTGCGAGAACACACATTGGAAAACACTTTTGAAAACAAAGCCTTATGGCCATGGAGGTTGACAACAACCCTAGCAAAGCTGATTGGTTCAATAGTAAAACAAATTTACTAACAAACTCCACCTGGTTACGAAATCTTACAATATTTGCTGTCATTATTCCAATATCATTTTCTGTGTGCATTCAAATTGCAACAAAACAAACAAATAAAATACAGAAAACCACACAAATTGAAAATACTACCTGTTTCAGGTATTGGACTGTAACATATTGCATGTCACAAGATGATATGAAATAACTACAATAGCCTAAAAACAGTATTCTCGAGACGTCAAGAAAATTTTCTGAAGAGTTATTTCCCTTCGTTCAATACGACGGTCGGTGCTCACTTAAAGGCCTTCAAAATGTTTGAACACTTCATTTCATGTGTTTTATTAGGTTTTATTAGCTCACCTGGGCCCAAAGGGCCGGTGAGGCTTCGAATGTCATGGCGCGGCGTCCCCCTCGTCTGTCTCCGTTGAAACCCGTCAACATTTCAAATTTTAAATCGCTACACAATGTTCAGTCATGGTAGAGTCCGCATGAGTTGTTTGTTTGTTTGTTTGTTGTTTATTAATCTTAACGGTCCTATTAACAGCTATGGTCATGTAAGGACGGCCTCCCATGTATGCGTAGTGTTGCGTGTATGTTGTGCGAGGGTGCGTGTTTTGGGAGACTGAGACCAAATTTTGGCCATAACATCCTTGGTGAAGGGGAACAGAACTTGTATAAATTTTTGCTCTGGCCCCACAGGGGCAGGACGGGGGGCGGGGCCCAAAAGGGGTAATATATCGGAGAGGTAAAATCCTAAAAATCGCTACTTGTCCTAGAGTTTCTGCATGGATTGTAACCAAATTTGGCCATACAAACATCCTTGGGGGACAGGGGAACAGAACTTGTATAAATTTTGGCTCTGACCCTCAGGGCAGGAGGGGCGGGACCCAATAGGGGTAATAGAGGAGTAAATCCTATAAATCGCTACTTGTCCTAGAGTTCTGCAACTGAATGTAATCAAATTTGGCCACAAACATCCTTGGTGGAAGGGGAACAGAACTTTTATAAATTTCCGCTCTGATCCCCCCCCGGGGCAGGGCCCAATGAGGGAATATAGAGGTAAATCCTCTAAATCGCTACGTTTGTCCTAGAGTTCTCACGGAATGTAACCACATTTATTGATCCAGTGGCAAACATCCTTGGGGGAAGGGGAACAGAACTTGTATAAATTTTGGCTCTGACCCCCCGGGGCAGGAGGGATGGGGCCCAATATGGTAAATCAGAGGTAAATCCTATAAATCGCTAACTTGTCCTAGAGTTTCTGCACGGATTATAACCAAATTTAGCCAAAAACATCCTTAGGGGAAGGGAACCAGAACCTTTATAAATCTCGTCTCTAGAAACCCTCCCGGGGCAGGAGAGGGCGGGGCCCAATAGGGGAAATAGAGGTAAATTCCTTTAAAATCGCTACTTGTCCTAGCTTTCTGCATGGATTGTTTAACCCAAATTTGGCCACAAACATCCTTGGGGGAAGGGGAACAGAACTTGTATAAATTTTTGTCTCTGACCCCATGGGGGCAGGAGGGGTGGGCCAAATAGGAAATTTAGACGTAAATATTCAAATTCCTTCAGAAAAGAAAAACAATGAACCTGTATTCAGAACATTACTTGGCATTACAAACAAGTTGAGCGATACAGGCCCCTCTGGGCCTTCTCTTGTATTGAAACTGATTGTCATCAGCTGAATAATACTATCAGCGTGGTCATGTGGCCTGAACACTTCTGGCCTTGAGTTGAGCGTTTTGCCCCTGTGAGGAAGGTTTCTGGGGTTCTGTCCCCTGGTCGAGACAACACCGAAGTCAGTAAAAGTGATAGTTTCCTGCCCTGCTTAGAAAGCGCTCAGCATACAGTGGGTGGGACGAACTGGGTTCGCCCGTTGTCAGTATAATGTGACCGGGTGGGGTGTGTTGCTAGGTGTCTTCGGCGGCATGCTTCAGTGTGATATAGCTCTATAAAGAGGGCAACAGTTTCACTATATAAGAGGAAACAACAGGAACATACCGCAGTCTCCCAAAAACGCACCTCGCACTTCACACACGCTATCTCACTAAATACATGGGAGGCCGTCCTTACATGGCCCTGGCTGTTAATAGGACGTTAAAATAACCAAAACAAAACTAAGTGGGCCTGAAAAACCCGATATATTGGATGAACCAACCACTGATTAGGGTCTTCAAAATCGATGTCTTGAGCAGAGACTTGATAAGATATAGTGTGTAGTATGAGTATGACAATAATAATACATTTTTTTTGAATGAGATGTATATATAAAGAGGTCTTAGCAGTATTTGTGTTAATTTTGTGGCAGTTGAACGGATAATTTTCAGTGTTTATGCAATGAAAATGTGGGTTTAAGTAAGAGTGACGACATACGAGCACGGGTGCATTATCGGGATATGATGCACCGTTGCTTCTGTTGTGAAGCTGTTCTAGGGGAGATAACTTCCACAATAAAATAAAATAATTAAATACCGTAATATTCAGTTGTAGTTAACTTGTACTGTTCAGTAGCGATCGCGAAAATAAATAGAAATGAAATAAATATTTGTTCTCAATGATAATACATAGCTATACTGAATATTGTCAATAAAAATTACTCACCCCATTCAAGTGATTAATGATAGTTAGAATAGCTATTTATATTTTAATTTCTGTTAATGGCATATATTGAAAGTATGTAAACATCAGCGCATGTACATAAATAATCACAAAAATCTCAAGACACTGCATAAAAGGAATGATTACAAGATTTAGGTTTATTAGTTAAAGGAACAAATAACTAAATAAAAAAGACATTCTTAATGGACTCCGTGTATTCAAGATTGAGCCCAGGATAGAATTTTGACCCCGCAACTGATTGGCTGGTTAATTATGAATATCAAAAGTAAAAATGTTTTCTGACAGGTATTATTCCAGTAGACAACCATGGTATGAACTGTATATATACAAACCGAAATATAAGTTAAACTATCAATATTGATAATTAATAGGTAAAAACAAAATAATTTCATGACCTGGTCCGAAGTGCCGGTGAGCTTATGTCATGGCGCGCCATTGGTCGTCCGTCCGTCAACTTCTAGAGGTAAATCCTTTAAATTGCTAATAGTCATATAATTCTGCATGGATTCTAGGCAAATTTGGTCAAAAACTCCTCGGGGGAGGGGTACGGAGTTTGTATAAATTTTGTCTCTTAAATCCCCTGGGGTAGGAGGGGTGTTGCCCAATAGGGGAAATAGAGGTAAATCCTTTAAATCACTAGTAGTCATAGAGTTCTGCATAGATTCTAAGCTAATATGGCCAGAAACATCCTTGGGGAAAGGGAACAGAGTTTGTATAAATTTTGGCTCTGATCCCTCGGGGGCAGGAGAGGTGGGGCCCAATAGGGGAAATAGAGGTAAATTTTTTAAATCGCAACTTGTCATAGAGTTACGCATGGATTCTAACCAAATTTGGCCAGATATATCTTTTGTGAAAGGGGAACAGAGTGTGTATAAATTTTGGCTCTGATACCCCGGGGGCAGGAGGGGTGGGTCCAATAGGGGAAATGGAGATAAAACCTTTAAATCTCTACTGGTCATAGAGTTCTGCATGAATTGTAACCAAATATGGCCAGAATTTCTTTGAGGGGAATGGGAACAGAGTTTGTATAAATTTTGGTTCTAACCCCTTGGAGTAGAAATAGTGGGGTCTAACAGGAAATTTAGAGGTAAATCTTAAAATTCCTTCAGAAAAGAAAAAATGATCCTGTATTCAGAACATTACCAGGTGAGTGATACAGGCCCTCTGGGCCTCTTGTTCAGTGTTGAATGCAACCCATTTCAAATTCGCTACTCTGGTGATTTGCAGTACGGTTGCTCACGAGAGAGAGACTGATGCACGAGTCTAATTTAGGTAAGTTAACTTCAATTTTATCTTTTTAATTTGCTTTTATAATAGATTTCAATAGTTGGTTACTAACATAAATATCCTCGTCGGATATAATTTTCTCCGCTTTTCGGCTTGCTTTTTCCTACAGGTAAGGGAATGTTTTTTTCTTTCCAATATCTGTAATGGTTTTGGTAATTTATCAGGTTCCTGGCAACAGAACTGCCCCTAGAGATTGGTGAACCCACAGCCTCACATAGTTTGCTGATGGAATGTCCGAATCTATGGTTGATGCAGTGTACGGCGCTATGAGCTCGACCATTGAAGTTCCGGGTGAAGTTCATGCTCTTTGGTAAGGATTGCTGCTTAATTCTTCGATTGGCTGACTCGACCAAGTTTAGGATGTGTGTTGTCTTGGCAATGATGCGCCTCCAAGGCGAAGATCTAGACACTCATTAATAATGTGGTCATTTTTTATTCTTTTTTGTGATTTTAAAAGTCATTGTCCAGGTATGTACTTTTTTCGAGCCAGTCACCAATAATAGACTAGAGGGGTGCAGACCGTGAAATGCTTCTGCGTATCTACCGGGCACTTATTAGATCAAAACTTGACTACGGCTCGATTGTCTATGGATCGGCTCGCAGCTCCTATCTACAGATGCTTGACCCTATCCAGAATCAGGACTGCGTCTGGCACTTGGAGCTTTTCGAACAACACCTGTGAAGAGTCTCCATGTGGAAGCTAATGAGCCATCTCTAGACGATCGACGAAAGAAATTATCCTTACAGTATGCTAACCCAACTGAAATCCAATCCCAAAAAACCCCGCATTCGATCTTGTATTTAATCCACAACACCAGGATATATTCAGACAAAATCAAAAGCATCATACCAACATTTGGCATCAGAATTTCAAAGTTTTTGCAGGAACTAAATATAAATTTCGACGCCATTGACGAGTGACACACCATTATCGGATGTACCACCATGGCTCATTCAAACACACCTGATATCAATTTATCTTTGCATGAGAGGGCAAAGTCCAGTGAATTACCCGAAGAACATAAATCCTCCTTTCGGGAGTGCATCAGAGCTTTCCCTGATCATGTTAAGATCTACACTGACGGCTCAAAAGATGGTGATAAAGTTGCGGCAGCATGCTGTACATCTAATCACTGTTCCTCTATCCGACTTCCAGATGTTGCTTGCTCCATTTTCTCTGCGGAATCTTGTGCTATCGGTCTGGCTCTTGACCACATCGAAGAACACCGCATTGAGAAAAGGCAATCATCTGTTCAGACTCTCTTTCGGTTCTGCAGGCGCTTTGAAATCAAGATGTCCTAGAAATACTCTAGATCCAAAATCTTTTAATCCGAACATTTCGATTATCTATCTAAAACTCAAATTACTTATCTCTGGATTCCCAGGTCACGTTGGTATGAAAGGGGGAATGAACAGGCTGATAAAGCAGCTAAGACTGCTCTCTTCGCCTAGCACAAACAGATTTGAAACTAACATACACCGACATCAAACCTTCAATTCAGTCAGCCATCAAACAACATGGCAACAAAGGTGGTCTACCGAAACAAACAATAAACTGTTTAAAATTCAACCTACACAACTTAATCCTAAACTGTCCAGTCGGAGAGACCGCAGAGAGGAAGTTGTTCTCTCTCATTTTGGCTCCAGAACTGGACACACATATTTTAACACATTCCCTATCTATTGAGAGGGGAGGGGGGATCCTCCCACAAGCCATTGCATGTGATTCTCCTCTCACAGTGGAACATATTTTAGTGCACTGTATGATTTTTAAGCACATACGAGATTAAGCACTACTGATGTCTCCCGACATGTATACTTTGTTTTCATGCCGTGAGACATAATCGTTTATTTTTAATTATCTCAAAGAAATCGTATTTTAGATAAAACTATGAACGTTTTTCTCATCATATCATCGTACCAGCTCAACATTTCATCGTTACAATTCAACATTTTGCATGAGTTTTCCTCGTGTGTTTTAGCCAAAACTATTTTATCGCCATGCAAACCTTTTTTATCAAAATAACGTTTACATCTGATTGTTGTTTTAATCCTTACAGTGCATGCCTTTTCTTACCCTGATCTTTTTAATCCTATATTAATGGCTCTGAATTGTAGTCTTGGCCCTAAATGACCTTAGCTGTCGATGGGGCCCGTAAAACTCAAACAAACAAAACAAACAAACAAACAAGACTAGAGACTTTCTTTTACATGAAGTGTGTATCCCTCGGTAACACAGCTGTGATGTCTGTAGTTGTTCCGTGTTGCCAGTATGTAATTTATACATTGAAGACATCTCTGCCTGGCACTTGTTGGCTAGGTCTTTCTGTTTTTTCTCTCTCGTGTCTTGTAGTGCCAGGCATCATGGGTGCTAGTGACGCTAGTTTCTCAATAATTTTCTCTGGTTTCTAGCGATGTGGCGTGGTTGTGTCGATGAGCGCCCGCTCTGAATCATTTCCTCTGCAGCCTTGTATACCTTGGTGTCGGTTTTGGTCACCAGCTTATCGACCTCAAGACAACGGATGAGCCTATAGATAGGTTGCCCATACAGATGGACTGATGCTCATTTTCACAGATGGGTTGTGGATGTTGCACACTTTGCTTTTTGTTTGCCATAGCAACAATGTCTTTATCCATTGTGATTGTTTCGGAAGTAAGCTGTACCTCACTGAGTTCCGGCTTGGAATAGTGTGTGACCTCCTCTAGAATACAGGGCGTTTTTGTATGTCCCATCCACAGCAAGGCCGATCAGGTGTTCAGGTCTTCCTCGTAACTTGTTAATTTCTCTTTTTCCTCCGGCTTCGTAGATCTCTCTGGTTTGTGCTAGCAATGACGTCGCACACTTTGTTGGCTTGTTTTTTTTTTTTTTTTTTTTTTCATACCCCAGTGGGACGGGGCCTTCACATTAGCGCTTGACAGGATTCGACAGAGATGTACTGCTGACTTAGGCTAACATGGACGCCCCCTGTTCATTTTGGCAGGCAGCCTTACGACCCTGGGTTCCAACGGCCGTCTCTCAACTTCTTCGTACAAAGAGTTCATGCTGGGCCTGTATTGACATCTGTTACAGAGGTGATGCACGCGCGGCAGCCAAGTCCCCAAGACTCCTCGGTCTTATATTCCCACTCCTGGCATTGGTCACTTTTCATGCGGTGTCCTTTGTTGGCATCGTTGAACAATGCCAATAGTTTTTCTCAATGCATACAATTCTGTTTGTTGAAATTCATCCTTCCTGCAATATAGGAGATGAAATAAACCCAATTTAATATAAATTAATGATCAAATATCAAAAAAAACCGTATGTAAGTACCAGTGATGCTACCAGATACTATTTTATTACATTTAAGTATGACCTGTCTACAGAGACCCTCTCTGTAGACAGGTTATGTGTTAATAGGGACCAGGAGTCTCTAATTACAGATACCCACTTGTCTCTATACACGGGTTCTGTGCTAATAAAGCCAATGGGTCTAATTACAGATACCCACTGGTCTCTATACACAGGTTTTGTGCTAATAAGAACCAGGGGTCTCTACGTACAGAGACCCACTGGTCTCTATACTCAGCTTATGTTCTAATAGGGACCATGGATCTCTAATTACAGAGAAACACTGGTCTCTATAGACAGGTTCTATGCTAATAGGGACAAGGGGTCTCTAATATCAGAGAAACACTGGTCGTCTCTATACACCAGGTCCTGTCAAGTGGTGTAGATAAAAAACAGGTAAGTTTTTTTTCTCTGCTTACAACTTGATAGAAAACTTATACACTTTACAAAATCTTTCTAAATGCACTACTGGTTTTTAGGTCATCTGACCCGAAGGGTCTGGATGACCTATAGTCATCGTGATTTTGTCCGTCGTCGTCCGTAAACTTTTTCCTTTAAAACGCTACTCCTCCTTAACCGCTATGCGGATGTCATCCATATTTGATGTGAAACATTATTGGGGAAGGACAATCATATGTTATATAAATGAAGCTTGGTCCGACCCCTAGGGGCTGAGGGGTGGGGCCCGAAAAGGGCAAATTTTCTTAATTTTAGCTTTAAAAACCTACTCCTCACTTCCATCATCCTTGGATGGATTTCATCTATATTTGGTTTGAAACATCATTGGGGACGGACAATCATTTTTTATATAAATGAGCCTGGTCCAAACCCTAGGAACTGAGGGGTGGGGCCCCAAAAGGGCAAATTTTCTTAATTTTTAACTGGCCCACTTCCTGTTTTAAGGTTTCAGTCTCCGATCTCAATGAAAATTGGTTATATAGGGGTTTTAATTGATGCCGAACAACATGCAAACATTTTCGTAAAGATTTTGGTATTCCAAGATGGCCGCTGGCCCACATTCCTGTTTTTAAGGTTTCAGTCTCCGATCTCAATAAAAATAGGTCTATAGGGGTTTGAATTGATGCCGAACAACATGCAAACATTTTCGTAAAGATTTTAATATTCCAAGATGGTCACTGGCCCACTTCCTGTTTAAAGGTTTCAGTCTCCGATCTTTTGAAAATTGGCTATAATGGTTTTTAGCTCACCTGGCCCGAAGGGCCGGTGAGCTTATGTCATGGCGCGTCGTCCGTCGTCCGTCCGTCCGTCGTCCGTCTGTCCGTCAACATTTCCTTTAAATCGCTACTAGTCATAGAGTTCTGCATGGATTTTAACCAAATTTGGCCAGAAACATCCTTGGGAGGGGAACAGAACTTGTATAAAATTTTTGCTCTGACCCCCCGGGGACAGGAGGGGCGAGGCCCAATAGGGGAAATTGAGGTAAATCCTATAAATCGCTACTTGTCCTAGAGTTCTGCATGGATTGAAACCAAATTTGGCCAGACACATCCTTGGGGGAAGTGGAATAGAACTTGTATAAATTTTGGCTCTGACCCCACAGGGACAGGAGGGGCGGGGCCCAATAGGGGAAATTGAGGTAAATCCTATAAATCGCTAATTGTCCTAGTGTTCTGCATAGATTGTGACCAAATTTGGCCACAAACATCCTTGGGGGATGAGGAACAGAACTTGTATAAATTTTGGCTCTGACCCCCTGGGGGCAGGAGGGGCGGGGCCCAATAGTGGAAATAGAGGTAAATCCTATAAATCGCTACTTGTCCTAGAGTTCTGCATGGATTGTAACCAAATTTGGCCAGAAATATCATTGGGGGAAGGGAATCAGAACTTGTATAAATTTTGGCTCTGACCCCCCGAGGACAGGAGGGGCGTGGGGCCCAATAGGGAAATTAAGGTAAATCCTATAAATCGCTACTTGTCCTAGAGTTCAACATGGATTGAAACCAAATTTGGCCAGAAACATCCTTGGGGGAAGGGGAATAGAACTTGTATAAATTTTTGGCTCTGAACCCCCGGGGACAGGAGGGGCGAGGCCCAATAGGGGAAAAATAGAGGTAAATCCTATAAATCACTACTTGTCCTAGTGTTCTGCATGGATTGTAACCAAATTTGGCCAGAAACATCCTTGGGGGAAGGGGAACAGAACTTGTATAAATTTTGGCTCTGACCCCCCGGGGACAGGAGGGGCAGGGCCCAATAGGGGAAATAGAGGTAAATCCTATAAATCGCTACTTGTCCTAGAGTTCTGCATAGATTGTAACCAAATTTGGCCAGAAACATCCTTGGGGGAAGGGGAATAGAACTTGTATAAATTTTGGCTCTGACCCCCGGGGACAGGAGGGGCGGGGCCCAATAGGGGAAATTTAGGTAAATCCTATAAATCGCTACTTGTCCTAGAGTTCTGCATGGATTGTAACCAAATTTGGCCAGAAACATCCTTGGGGGAAGGGGAACAGAACTTGTATAAATTTTGGCTCTGACCCCCTGGGGGCAGGAGGGGCGGGGCCCAATAGGGGAAATAGAGGTAAATCCTATAAATCGCTACTTGTCCTAGAGTTCAGCATGGATTGAAACCAAATTTGGCCAGAAACATTCTTGGGGGAAGGGGAATAGAACTTGTATAAATTTTGGATCTGACCCCCCCTTGGGGGCAGGAGGGGCGGGGCCCAATAGGGAAATTTTAGGTAAATCCTATAAATCGCTACTCTGTCTTAGAGTTCTGCTTGGATTTTAACCAAATTTGGCCCAGAAACATCCTTGGGGTTAACAGAATTCCTATAATTTTTGGCTCTAACCCTCTTGAGCAGAAAGAGTGGGGCCCAATAGGGGAATTAGAGGTAAATATTCAAATTCCTTCAGAAAAGAAACAATGAACCTTACTAGGCATTACAAACCAGGTGAGCGATACAGGCCCTCTGGGCCTCTTGTAATTGATTCAGAAGGGGGTACTTTAGGTTAAAGGACAATCAATATTTTATAAAGGACCGAGGTAAGGACCCATGGGGATAGAATGGACCGAGGTCCAAAATGGAAGCTTTGACTCCTCCTTAATATTAAATCCTTGAATGGGTTTCGACCATATTTGGATGAAGGGCTACCAAAGTTTGTTCAACAAATGACATTTACCTTTTTTCAGAACTTACATATTCAACTAAGGAGTTCCTTGTATTGTTTATATTAATCGTTAACCAATACTTCATACTGTGACTTTTGTTGTTTTGTGCCATTGAGTCAGATGACCGTTAAGGCTCATGGGCCTCTTGTTATACACAGGTTCAGTTAGTCTTCCTTACCATGGATGTTAGTTAGTTCTGTGCTGGTCAAAATTTTTGGCCGTAGAAATATGTGTGAAATCTTGAAGAGATATCAATTACAGGTACAGCGTACCTGAACCGTTTTAACGTTCCCAAATTTGCGTTTCGTTTGCGAAATTTCCGTTAGCAATCATTAGCGTTAGCAATCGTTTTATCGTTATATCGTTAGTTACGTTTATAATCGTTTGCATTAATCGTTAGCATGGATCCACTTCCGCTAACGTTAACCACTAAAAATAGAACCAAATGCCGTTGAGACGTACGCTTTGACGATCCGGATTTTATGTTCATTACTTTTCTCCTAAGATATTATGTTTACTGCTTCGTGTAGAAGCGATCATTATAACATCTATGAAATAAAAAAATGAATAAAGTGTATTGTATTGCATTTTAAAATCTATTTTGGTTGTATATATATTTGCTAGATGTGGTTGCAATAAAAAATATGTACAATAACAAGATCGCATACATGACGCCCCGATCCGTGAAAAACGTTCTGAAATACTTCGTATTTAAATAACATTTCATCAGTCCAGTAAATGTATTAATTATCAAAACTAACAAAACTTCCGTGTCTTTTAGCTCCGGCCGGTCGTCCGTCCGTCCGTCCGTCAACATTTCCTTTAAAATCGCTACTAGTCATAGAGTTCTGCATAGATTGTAACCAAATTTGGCCACAAACATCCTTGGGGAAAGGGGAACAGAACTTGTATAAATTTTGGCTCTGACTCCCCGGGGGCAGGAGGGGCGGGGCCCAATAGGGAAAATAAAGGTAAATCCTATAAAACGCTACTTGTCCTAGAGTTCTGCATGAATTGTAACCACATTTGGCCACAAAACATCCTTGGGGGAAGGGGAACAGAACTTGTATAAATTTATGGCTCTGACCCCCTGGGGGCAGGAGGGGCGGGGCCCAATAGGGGAAATAGAGGTAAATCCTATAAATCGCTACTTGTCCTTGAGTTCTGCATGGATTGTAACCATATTTGGCCACAAACATCCTTGGCGGAAGGGGAACAGAACTTGTGTAAATTTAGGCTCTGACCCCCTGGGGGCAAGAGGGGCGGGGCCCAATAGGGGAAATAGAGGTAAATCCTATGAATCGCTACTTGTCCTACAGTTCTGCATGGATTGTAACCAAATATGGCCACAAACATCCTTAGGGGAAGGGGAACAGAACTTGTATAAATTTTGGTTCTGACCCCCTGGGGGCAGGAGGGGCGGGGCCCAATAGGGGAAATAGAGGTAAATCCTATGAATCGCTACTTGACCTAGAGTTCTGCAGGGATTTTAACCAAATTTGGCCACAAACATCCTTGGGGAAAGGGGAACAGAACTTGTATAAATTTTTGCTCTGACCCCCTGGGGGCAGGAGGGGTGGGGCCCAATAGGGGAAATAGAGGTAAATCCTATAAAACGCTACTTGTCCTAGAGTTCTGCATGGATTGTAACCAAATTTGGCCACAAACATCCTTGGGGGAAGGGGAACAGAACTTGTATAAATTTTTGCTCTGACCCCCTGGGGGCAGGAGGGGCGGGGCCCAATAGGGGAAATAGAGGTAAATCCTATAAATCGCTACTTGTCCTAGAGTTCTGCATGGATTGTAACCAAATTTGGCCACAAACATCCTTGGGGGAAGGGGAACAGAACTTGTATAAATTTTGGCTCTGACTCCCCCGGGGGCAGGACGGGCGGGGCCCAATAGGGAAAATAGAGGTAATCTTATAAATCGCTACTTATCCTAGAGTTCTGCATGGATTGTAACCAAATTTGACCAGAAACATCCTTGGGGGAAGGGGAACAGAACTTGTATAAATTTTGGCTCTGATCCCCTGGGGCAAGAGGGATGGGGCCCAATAGGGGAAATAGAGGTAAATCCTATAAATCGCTACTTGTCCTAGAGTTCTGCATGGATTGTAACCAAATTTGGCTAGAAATGCATCCTTGGGCTAAGGAGAACAGAAAATTGTATAAATTTTGGCTCTGACCCCCTGGGGGCAGGAGGGGCGGGGCCCAATAGGGGAAATAGAGGTAAATCCGATAAATCACTAATAGCCATATAGTTCTGCTTGGATTTTAACCAAATTTGGCCCAGAAATATCCTTGGGGTTAACAGAATTTGTATAAATTTTGGCTTTGACACCCTTGAGCAGAAAGAGTGGGGCCCAATAGGGGAATTAGAGGTAAATATTCAAATTCCTTCAGAAAAGAAACAATGAACTTGTATTCAGAACATTCCTAGGCATTACAAACCAGGTGAGCGATACAGGCCCTCTGGGCCTCTTGTTCTAATTGTCTGAGTCTTGTGATAATTACTAACAAAAAACCAGGTGAGCGATACAGGCCCTCTGGGCCTCTTGTTTATAAAACTCATTCAGTTGTTTTGTATGTAAGGGAAAGGAATCGCCTAAGAAACATTAGAATATGAGATGTGTAGACCACAAAGTGTTCTCAGTATGAGTGTGACATGTACCTGTATAATCAATGTATAAATGATATTTCATATTGGAGAATTTGAACTTTATATAAATGCATAGTGACATGTCTTATAAGAAAAACTTTCCATCCTTTTCTGTTTAATTCTGGTGTTAAAATGATCTTACAGGTAATGCTATTTACTGTCTTTGGTATTATTAAAATGTTTTGGCTACTTATAAGTAGATCTGTTGATGGTTGTTCAAATTGAATATTTTTAGCCCACCATCATCAGATGGTGGGCTATTCAAATCGCTTTTTGTCCGTGGTCCGTCCGTCCTTCCGTCCGTCCGTCCGTTAACAATTCTTGTTATCGCTATTTCTCAGAAAGCACTGAAGGGATCTTTCTCAAATTTCATATGTAGGTTCCCCTAGGGCCCTAGTTGTGCATATTGCATTTTGGGACCAATCGGTTAACAAGATGGCCGCCAGGCAGCCATCTTGGATTTTGATACTTAAAGTTTGTTATCGCTATTTCTCAGAAAGTACTGAAGAGATCTTTCTCAAATTTCATATGTAGGTTCCCCTAGGGCCCTAGTTGTGCATATTGCATTTTGGGACCAATCGGTTAACAAGATGGCCGCCAGGCAGCCATCTTGGATTTTGATACTTAAAGTTTGTTATCGCTATTTCTCAGAAAGTACTGAAGGGATCTTTCTCAAATTTCATATGTAGGTTCCCCTAGGGCCCTAGTTGTGCATATTGCATTTTGGGACCAATCGGTTAACAAGATGGCCGCCAGGCAGCCATCTTGGATTTTAATACTTAAAGTTTGTTATCGCTATTTCTCAGAAAGTACTAAAGGGATCTTTCTCAAATTTCATATGTAGGTTCCCCTAGGGCCCTAGTTGTGCATATTGCATTTTGGGACCAATCGGTTAACAAGATGGCCGCCAGGCAGCCATCTTGGATTTTAATACTTAAAGTTTGTTATCGCTATTTCTCAGAAAGTACTGAAGGGATCTTTCTCAAATTTCATATGTAGGTTCCCCTAGGGCCCTAGTTGTGCATAATGCGTTTTTTGGATCGATCGGTCAACAAAATGGCCACCAGGCAGCCATCTTGGATTTTGATAGTTAAAGATTAATATCGCTATTTCTCACAAAGTACTGAAGGGATCTTTCTCATATTTCATATGTAGGTTTCCCTAGGGCTCTTGTTGTGCATAAGGCGTTTTTGGATCGATCGGTCAACAAAATGGCCGCCAGGCTGCCATCTTGGAATTTGATAGTTAAAGTTTGTTATCGCTATTTCTCACAAAGTACTGAAGGGATCTTTCTCATATTTCATATGTAGGTTTCCCTAGGGCTCTTGTTGTGCATAATGCGTTTTTGGATCGATCGGTCAACAAAATGGCCGCCAGGCTGCCATCTTGGAATTTGATAGTTAAAGTTTGTTATCACTATTTCTCAGAAAGTATTGAATGAATCTGTCTCAAATTTCATATATAGGTTCCTCTATGGCCCTAGTTGTGCATATTTCGATTTGGGACCGATCGATTTACAAGATGGCCGCCAAGGAGCCATCTTGGATTTTGATAGTTGAAGTTTGTTACTGCTATTTCTCAGAAAGTACTGAAGCGATCTGTCTCAAATTTTATATGTAGTATGTTTGCAAAAGTTTGAAAAGCAGAGAAAAGATCCCTCTTTCCATTGTCAGACATAGATCATTCTTTGGTGGGCGCCAAGATCCCTCTGGGATCTCTTGTTTATGGGGTGTTCTCTCAACGCCAACATATTTATCAACAAGAGGTAGGTGATGTTTTAGGAAACAAAGAGAAGGCATTTATATACTGTTTCATATAAGCTGTCTTTAATTTCGCCTGTAAAGACGCCTGAGATTTATCTGTATTTCAGTATCGTAGGTAACATGGGTTGGTTTTGGAAAATAATTCTTTCAATACATTTCTTACAATATACATGTAATGTAAAAATCAGATAATCAGTGCTCAATCTGAGTAAAATACAGATCCTTATAACCACACTCCGTTCAAACGTATTGATAATAAGGATCTGTATTTTAATCAGATTGATCAGTGCTTTAATATAGAATTGCACCTGCTGCCCTTACTGCATGATCGTAAAAGGCGACTAAATTTAGGATCTTATCGTTTCTCTTCTTCCTAACTGACTTTATCTTTCCTAATGCCTCCCTTGGCACCGCCTCACTTTTGGCCTTGAGTTGAGCGTTCGCCCCTGTGAGGAAGGCTCTGTCCCCTGGCCGAGACACACACCAAAGTCTATAAAAGTGGTAGTGTCTGCTCCTGCTTAGCGTTCAGCATACAGGGAGTGGGACGACTGGTCCGCCCGTTGTCAGTATAATGTGACCGGGTGGGGTGTGTTGCTTGGTGTCTTCGGCGGCATGCTCCAGTGATATAGCACTATAAAAAGGGCAACAGTTCCACTATACAAGAAGACACAACACGAACATACCGCAGTCTCCCAGTACACTCACCTCGCACAACATACACGCAACACACCGCATACATGGGAGGCCGTCCTTACATGACCATAGCGGTTAATAGGACGTTAATAAATCAAACAAACAAACAAACAAAAGTGACGCAAAGATAACTTTAAGTTTAGGTGTTAAGCTCTATGCTCAGCAGCGGTGAGCCAGTCGGTGAACCAGTGACGCATGCTGGCCAACAGCCTCGTTATCGCAATAAATTTTTGCATATCGGTCAGCTGCCCAGATGGTCCCATGTCTAGCCTGGTATCTCGGTGTGTGTATTTGCCATCCCCATGAAGTGGGCTATTTCGGAGAACTTAAAGGGAGCCCAATCCATAGACAACTTTTCACTTTTTGTGTCACAAACCCTTTAAGAAGAAGAATTTTAAAGTTTTAGCCTATTTGCGCCTTTTAGCCCTGCCCCTCTGCCCCGAGGTGGTTGACCAAGACCAATATAGATATGATATTAAAATGTTATCTCAGGCTAATAATTCTAAACAAGTTTGACTCATTTCCTATGAAAATTGAGCAAAAAATGCTCATACATGTGTTTTTCCTATATAAACTATAGTAAACTTGACCCCCTCCCCAGGGGGAAACGTATAACCCCAGGGTCATATAATTCACAATTTTTGTAAAGAACCTCAAGACCTTTCCATCTATGAAGCGTATGTGATTCTACCATTTCCAGAATTTCAGAAGAAGATTTTTGAAGTTATAGCCTATTTGACCCCGCACCTAAGGCCCCTGGGGGTCAGTCATGGAAAATTGGTTAATAGGATTCAATGGCTATCTCATACTGATAATTCTGACAATAATTGACTCATTTCCTATTACAAATGATCAAATAATACTCAAAAATGTGTTTTCCCTATATAAACTATAGTAAACTTAACCCCCTCCCCAGGGGGAAACGTAAGACCCCAGGGTCATATAATTCACAATTTTTGTAAAGGACCTTAGGAACTTTCTATCTATGAAGAGTATTTAATTCCACCACATCTGATGACCATAGCTGTTAATAGGACGTTAATTAATCAAACAAACAAACAAACAAACAAGTGAGTGGAGAAGAAGATTTTTGAAATTTAGTCAATTTCTACCCCTTTTGGCCCCTCCCATAGCTCCCTGGGGGGGACCATGTAATCCACAATTTTGATTGGCCTTATGCTTTAAAAAGGTTTGTGCAAAATTTCATTGAAATTGCTTCTGCAGTTTTGGAGAAGAAGTCGAAAATGTAAATTGTTTACGGACATACAGCGCACGACGCACGACAACGGACAAAAGGCAATTAGAATAGGTCACTTGAGACTTCGTCTCAGGTGACCTAAAAATCCTATGGTCCCAGGAACTCTCTTCATATCACGAGACACTTGCAGTGTTGCATTTAGCACAAAAACATCAAATAATAAATTGAAGGAGCATTCCCTTTAATTCATAAAATATAATTTTGTTGGTAAGCCGATACGTATAGACTAATATATGGAAAATCTATCTATTATAATTTTATTTGTTTATGTAAGAGCATTTTCATTGGATTACCTTTTATTTTTATCCATTTAGCCACTGGTGAAATGCCTATCATAACCACGAGTGTGAATTAATTGAAGACTTGGTGTTTTTACCGCTCATGGCATCCTCATCATCTAGCATCAGTGAATCTGATGAGAGTTCCTACGAATTTCAAACTCCGAAAAAAACGTCGTCATCGATCAACCATCCATGGTTTCAATTCCAAACTTGCTGCTTACTACAGATCAGTAAAATCAAATCAACAATTTTCCTCCAGTGATATCAGTGATGAAGATCTTGAAATTGAATCATCTAAAGTAAGATCAAGCAGCAGTTCTGAGGCGGTATCTGGAGTAAATGAACCTATAAGTTATGCTTCAGATAAAGATTTTTTTTTAGCATAAGTGAAGATTCTCTTTGTATTGAAGAATCAAGTTCAGGAAGTTTGGATGACTCGGATATGTCAATAAGTGATGAATCACAGCCAGATGAAATTTCAGAATCTGATAATTGCAGCGAGATCAATGAGGAAAACAAAACTGGACAATATAGTCGACCATTGTTTGATGGGAGCTGTCATACTCTTTTATCATTGTACACATCAATTGTAATGTATGTTAACAAACATTCACTTACAAGAGATGCTTTTTCCGATTTATTAGCTATTATTTCATCTCTTAACAAGTCATGGGGAGTTACTGATTCAGTATATAAGGTTAAAGAAATCATGAAAATGAGTGCCAAGCTGCAGGAACCAAAAGTTCATTTCTTTTGTGAAAACTGTCAGGTGGAGTTGAGTGACCAAAACGATACATGCTCGTGTAATGTGGAGAGAAGAGTTCTTCAGTACAGCAATCTCAACGTTGAAAGCCAAATTAAGGAACTATTTACCGGCAAGTGATTATTATGTATTTGAAAACAAAATGTCGCAGAAGTATTAATCGAAACTTAAACAGAGCAAGGTGTCTGGAACGATATTTGTGATGGAAAAGAATACAAGAGATTGGTCACACTGAGAAATTCCCTGAAAACAGATACTGTGTTTTTGACTTTCACAATGAATACGGGTATCAATATTAAAACCGACATTGCTAATTATTTTTATTGCTGGAAAAAATATTTGTCAATATTTATTAGCTTGGATATATGACATATGAATATATGTTGTTTTTTACTTGAGTCAAAAGTGTCAAGGAAGAATTATTTATGAAAAATAATTATTTTATCTTCAGTGGTAAAAAATGGAGCAGTTTTAACACACTGAAATTATAGTTCTCTGAAACTTGATTGAGATATATCAATATACATCAACGATTCTCTTTTATTTTGGTTTATTTTTTGTAAGACCTTTATTTGTTCAGCCATAGTATATGAAAATGAAGGTTTAATTTTACTGTGTCTGGCAGATGGTGTTGCAGTATTTTCATCATCTAAGAAAGGAAACCTGTGGCCAGTTAATCTTGCAATAAATGAGTTGCCAGTTCAACTAAGGTAAGAAATTTTATATAGAAAAATAACTTCATTGCAAACTTACAATGTGCTTAATAAGTTTACATTTACATACTAGTTCTACAACATTTAAAACACTGTCTCTTATTACCTATTTTTTTTCTTACAGATTTTCCAAGAAGTACATCCTTCCTTGCTATCTTCACTGCCAGATAGAAAAGCCAAACATGCTCACATACTTATCCAACCTAATGAAAACGATTGCTACCTTAGGAACTGATGGTAATTTTCTTTTTATTTTTTGGCGAGGGTCACCTCGCCATTGTGATCGTGGTTGCAAAATTCTCTTACAGTCAATTTCCTCAATATGATTGGCTTAGAAATTGCTCGCAGATACTAGCGCTCCTAGCGGCAGTGTATTCAACAACTTTGATTTTACCGGGAATTTTAAATAGCAAATTTTGAATATGAAAGTTACTGAAATAAGCGTATCTGTAATGTTAAAATAGGAATAGTAGATTTACTGCTTTCATATCCTTACCATATACACTATCAAAATGATCTTAGATTGGAAAATTTTCACTTGAATTGTTTACAATGTTTCTAGACTTTTGTCCCGAAAATGTTGTTTACAATGCATGAAGACGTTTTTCGTCCTGAAAATGCTTCGCTTCGCCCCACGCGTTTAGTCCCTACTAGTGACAATTATCCCGCAACGGTAAAAATGAAATCAATGTTTCACCCCAAACATCAAAATTGTTACAATAACGATTTTTGTATTTTGAATCATATTAGTTCGGGAGCAAAATAATTTCAAGACGAAATGGATATTTGTTTATCACGGCTGCGTTATGCCACATGTAACAGTTGTGTAAAATCCAACTGAGACAACTTAAGAAAAATAGCGCATAGCGCATGACAGACGATGAACATTTTCTATATGTCCAAGGTGGCGTAATCACATCCATATATAATTATCGATAATTTTATAATAACATGTATACATTATCAGATACACATTTACATATTAAAGCACGTTTAGAGGTTGCCACTAAAAACATTTTAGCCTCTTTCATCACATGTCATTCTCGGCCCCCATCGGCTGTCAAGCTATCGCTATATACCAACTAACACTGACAGAGTGAAAGGAAGGGAAGTAACTCTGATGGATGAGAATGTCACATGTAGGCCTACAGGAACTTGACGTTCTGATAATGTATATAACATATTCAGTAAACTACGTAATTAACGAAGTAAATGTTTGGTCCGTATGACAAAAAAATCATACATAAAATGTTCGAAGTGAGGTTATTTTGGACTACTACATTTGTAGATCGATGAAAATGCCGATTTCTTTTTTCATAATTTTTCATAATTCTACCGTAGAACGTTAAAACACTTAAAAAGCTGTTTCAATCTACAACAAACGTGAAGACAGCTGTTAAATCTTGGGTATGAACAATACTAGTTCTTTGAACTTTTTACTCGGCAAAATAAACTTATGCGTATACTTATACTTCTTTGTGCACATTATCAGATACATTATATGACAACTGCTGTATTACAATCAATTTATGAAGGACAAAACTCTAAAGAACAGGAGGACTAAAGAACAACACAATGTTCCAGCTAGGATTTGAAAAGGGCAGGGCGCTGGGCAAAAAAAAAAGGTATTTTTTTTCGCGACATAAAACTTTTAGGGCATTTTTATATACAACATACAGCTAATATCAGAAACAACTGTATAATATGTATATCATTGCAGCATAATCATCAATGATTCTAATATCAATACCTATATTTTGGCATCAAGTAGACTTTGGGAGTGTTTTGTGAATTCTCCAAAATGTCGAGACATAGAAAGAAAATGATGACTGTTTTGATAATAATTCGTTTATTTTTTATTTGGATTAACAGAATGTCTACATGCAAGTATCATTTCAATTGGAACCAGTCCAGGAGAAAAATTGTGTGAACAAAATGAAAGAAATAATTTTCAACTGTGGTAGCTTAATACTGTAATAGTTTTTGATCTGAAAATAATTACTATCATCATATTCAAATTCCATATATATAATACACATTAGTGTTGTGATTTGTGAATTTTACTTTAATATGATTTAAGCATATACTTGGTATTTGTTTATTTTTATGACATGTACATGCTTGAAATTAAAAGAATAAATAAAACATTAAATTTATAACACAATATGACATTAGTTGTTAATATTTTTAGAAAACATATTTAGATTATGGTTAATAATACACTAATCATCATCTTCGACACAATTTATTCAAAATAAATTAAATATTAATTTGCATAACACAGGTTGTCTTATGTTTTCCCTCCTTGACTATCAATCTTCTCTGATCACTCTGTAAGTGGTGATTTTTACCTTTTTCGGTCACTACATGAACTGCCCTTAAATCGATTACATCCAATGCAATGAGACATACTTATTTTATTATAACGCTGTAAGGCAATTCTGCAAGATCAGCTTACATTGTCTATTTACATTGAACATATACATGCACAGTATGGTACCTTATTTATATCTCCTTTCCTATTTTCAATCTACCTTGGAATCTTATCTGGCGGAAAAAGAATGTTAATTGTCCGACAACTATTGACAAATTATTTACAGATGTTTGTTTGTTTGATTAATTTTACGTCCTATTAACAGCTATGGTCATGTAAGGACGGCCTCCCATGTATGCGGTGTGTTGCATGTATGTTGTGCGAGGTGCGTGTTTCGGGAGACTGCGGTATATTCATGTTGTGTCTTCTTGTATAGTGGAACTTTTGCCCTTTTATAGTGCTATATCACTGGAGCATGCCGCCGAAGACACCAAGCAACACATCCCCACCCGGGTCACTTCATACTGACTTTTTGTTTGTTTGTTTGTTTGATTTATTAACGTCCTATTAACAGCTATGGTCATGTAAGGACGGCCTCCCATGTATGCGTAGTGTTGCGTGTATGTTGTGCGAGGTGCGTGTTTTGGGAGACTGCGGTATATATTCGTGTTGTGTCTTCTTGTATAGTGGAACTATTGCCCTTTTTTATAGTGCTATATCACTGAAGCATGCTGCCGAAGACACCAAGCAACACACCCCACCCGGTCACATTATACTGACAACGGGCGAACCAGTCGTCCCACTCCCTGTATGCTGAGCGCTAAGCAGGAGCAGAAACTACCACTTTTATAGACTTTGGTGTGTCTCGGCCAGGGGACAGAACCCAGAGCCTTCCTCACAGGGGCGAACGCTCAACTCAAGGCCAAAAGTGAGGCGATGCCAAGGAAGGCATTAGGAAAGATAAAGTCAGTTAGGAAGAAGAGAAAAGATAAGATCCTAAATTTAGTCGCCTTTTACGATCATGCAATAGGGGCAGCAGGTACAATTCTAACGCCCTACCTGCAACGGGCGAACCAGTCGTCCCACTCCTTTTTTGCTGAGCGCTAAGCAGGAGCAGAAACTACCACTTTTATAGACTTTGGTGTGTCTCGGCCAGGGGACAGAACCCAGAGCCTTCCTCACAGGGGCGAACGCTCAACTCAAGGCCAAAAGTGAGGCGGTGCCAAGGGAGGCATTAGGAAGGATAAAGTCAGTTAGGAAGAATAGAAAAGGTAAGATCCTAAATTTAGTCGCCTTTTACGATCATGCAATAGGGGCAGCAGGTACAATTCTAACGCCCTACCTGCAGGGCCTATATTTACAGATAATATTGAAATGTATCCCAAACTTTTTATCATTTTATATGCCGATGACACTGTTCTACAACAAATGTTAAACGGATTTGAACAATATTGCATTACATGGAAATTATAACCTAATATCAGAAAGATAAAAGTTGCAATATTCTCAAAACGTAAATTGGCCCAACAACACCAGTTTACGTTATGGAATATAGAATTATTTTTATAAGAAGGATAGAGTATACATATCTAGGTATATTTTTTAACATTAATGGTAGCGTTTTTAAAGAAAAGGAAAAACTGTTGAACAAACAATTAAATCAGTGTCTACCATTTTTAAAAAAACAAAGGAATGTATCTCTTCCTGTTGATTTTAAACTGAAAATATTTAGTCACTTGTGATGCCAGTTTTATTATACTCATCAGAAGTATGGGGATTTGAAAATACAAATATTGTAGAAAAAATCATTTGTAATTTCCTCAAGTTAAGAAAGTGTATTAAATAATTCATGGTCTATGGCGAGCTAACAAGATACCCAATTGATATTGGAATAAAATGTAGAATGATTACTTTTTGGCATAATGTATACTTTACATGAAAATAGACCAGACGTTTTTTAAATGGCTGTAAGATGTTTAAGATATTTTATCCAGAGCTAGTTTAAATCATGTTTGGAATATATCAATCAACTTGCTGTTTTACAAAAGAATATTTACAAAAACTTTAAAAGTAGACCAATTGACCAATTCATTCAGAAATGGTATGACTATATAATAAGTCTTCTAGAGGACTGACATATTCTATATTTAAGACATTTTGGCATAGAAAAATATGCCTCTTGTCTGTCTCTGCTGCAAAACAATACTTGTTAACTGATACTTTGGTCCCAGGAACTTGATGAGAAAAGAACAAGTAAAAGGTTAAAGATGCTATAAAATCATTTGGCATATAACATCGTAGGAAATATTAGAATGGGCTCCCAAGAGTTTAGTATGTGTTTCTTATTTAACACCTTGGTGTCCAAGGAATCCTCAAAAGTCCAAACTGGAAGGAACACTAGCAAAATTTATTTCTTACAGTCCAAAAAAAAAGTGTTGACTTTAGAAATATATTCTCCAATCATTGAGACCGAGCCATTTAGTACTTTCAGTACTTTGATTTTGCTGTTGTGATTGATCAAGATTATAAATACCATTAATAGTAACCTTTTTAAATGTAGATGTTTTATATAAGATTTTAACTCTATTGGTTGAACTATTAAAACTTAAAAATCTTATTTCTCACAATAAGAACAGAAGAAAATTTTCTAGCAGAAATCCTTTTTAATACCTGATTACAACTCGGCATCTTTGTATTTTGTGGTTCTGAATTTTATTTAGGTATGGAAGTAAATACTTGCTTTGGAAAAAGGACTGTGAAATGTCATCTTCTAGCAGTATGCCTGGATTTACCTGTTAAAGCTCTTGTTGCCAATATGAAACAATTCAATGGCAAGTTTGGTTGTGTTGTCTGTTATGATGAAGGAAAGTCAAACCCTAGGACACCAATGCATAGATTTTATCCTTTCAATGAGATTAGTCAGCCACGAACACATCATTCCATCTTACAGGATATTCGTCAAGTGACAAGATCAGGTCAGCCAGTGAGTAAGCTATATGTACCTTTCATAGGTTATATGGGGGATGTTAAATTCAGCTCCATCCGTTCTTCTGTGTGTCAGTCCGAAATTCTTTTCCAGACTATAACTCCATAACCATTCGACTCAGCTCCTTGAAACTTTCTGTTTACATCAGAGTAGTGCCCTAGTTGTGCCTTTTACTAGAATTGTACCTGCTGTCCCCATTGCATGATCATAAGAGGCGACTAAATTTGGGATCTTATCTTTTCTCTCCTTCCTACCTCTTTCTACTTCCTAATGTCGAATTGGTTATGTAACGGTATGTATATTTTTATAGTACCATTTGTTTTAAACACCAGTGTGACCGGGTGGGGTGTGTTGCTTGGTGTCTTCGGCGGCATGCTTCAGTGATATAGCACTATAAAAAAGGGCAAAAGTTCCACTATACAAGAAGACACAACATGAATATACCGCAGTCTCCCGAAACACGCACCTCGCACAACA
Source organism: Argopecten irradians (assembly GCF_041381155.1). NCBI lineage: Eukaryota > Metazoa > Mollusca > Bivalvia > Pectinida > Pectinidae > Argopecten > Argopecten irradians. Next base: position 55,847 of record NW_027187850.1, read on the forward strand.
TACACGCAACACACCGCATACATGGGAGGCCGTCCTTACATGACCAAAGCTGTTAATAGGACGTTAATTATTCAAACAAACAAACAAACAAAAAATTTAACACCAGGTTTGGTGATTACGCCATTGCTTTAAAGTGAAATCTCTGTAGCATGTACTCTCAAAGGGAAAGTGAAAGTAGAATTCACACTTCCGGTTTTGATACTGATCATCGATGTTGAACCTCATAATCGATTGTCAGAAATCGGTTGACATTTCGATTAGACATCGATTATAATCGATCATCGGGACAACACTAATTTGAATGAAATACTTCCTTTGTCTGTTTTAATGTATCAATCTTAGTCCAAAAATCTCTTTCTGCAGTTTTCAAATGATCCTTCCCAAACTAGATAGGGTCTATCATTATGACATTAGATTAGAGGTGTAACGATACACTGATGTCTAGATATTCTTAAATTTTAAATTAAGGTTCATAGTGGGCACTTAAGATTTTCGTTAGATATATTCACCGTTACATGATTAACATAGAAGCTGGGCGTATATTGTTCCGCTGTGCGGTATACTCTTGTTACGTTTAGAATTTTATATACACTTGTGTCAGTAAAATGTAAAACGTTATGGATTAATGGATATATATATATATATATATATATCTACACTTTTTATATTAATAAAATTAATTTCAGGAAAGAGGCATGAAAGGAGCTTCATCACTCTTAACTCTTGAATATGTTGACCTGACCAAAGTCTTCCCCATTGATTGGATGCACTGTGTTCTTTTGGGGATTACGTCCTATTAACAGCCAGGGTCATGTAAGGACGGCATCCCAGGTATGCACTGTGTCGGGTGTATGTTAGTGCGAGGTGCGTGTTTTGGGAGACTTTGGTTTATTCGTGTTGTGTCTTGTTGTATAGTTGAAATGTTGCCCTTTTTATAGTACTATATCACTGATGCATGCCACCGAAGACACCAAGCCATACCCCACCCGGACAACAGGCGAACCAGTCGTCCCACTACCATTATGCTGAGCGCTAAGCAGGAGTAGAAACTACCACTTTTATAGACTTTGGTGTGTCTTGGCCAGGGGACAGAACCCAGAGCTTTCCTCACAGGGGCGAACGCTTGACTCCAGGGCCAAAAGTGAGGCGGTGCAAAGGGAGGACAATGAGCAAGAGTCTTTGTTGATAGTCTCCTTAACACGAGTCTTTTTCGATAATTTCGTTAACACTAATACCTAGGTCGCTGTGTGGAGCTGACAAATCTAGTATAAGTCGTTCTTTCCCTGAAAAATTTTCCTATACTAATGCCGAGTGGGCTCACACTATATTCTCTAAATGGTAATGTATCGAATGAACCATGCATAAACCCCTTCAGACATTCATCTTTAATGATTCGCGCTACACTATCAGGTTGGGATCTTGCCGAAAGATTGTTTATATTCTATAGTGTCATGTTGAAGTATGTCAAAATGTGTCAAATCCATGGCGTAAACCACTAGAGATATGAAACAAAGTTCCTATCACAATGGTGGTAAGTTAATGTTCTTATTGGCTAATATTAATCGGGGTAGTTGCTTTCCAATAATACGATGAGGACAAACATTCAGCTGAATCGGTCAGTCATAGAATTTAGTGTTGTAGAAAGGAGTAGGTACAATAAGGGGCAATTATGGCCCCAGAATGTATAGAAATTCAAACAATGTCAAATCTCACAAACACAGCTTTTCCAAAAGAGTTGAGTATCGATATTTTCGCAATCAAAGATGATTTTCACTAACAGTATTTGTAGATGGGTTAAAAGACGATGTAATTTAGGCCATTTCATGCATTTTTATACATTTTCTTGCAAAAATGGCTTGAAAAAGCGTAGTTTTCACATTGGCCGCAGCTTTGTCCAAACACCATTTTTTTGTCAACAGAACCAACATAAAAATTTAAATCTTTATGCAAAATGTCGAATTTGGACACAAAAATGCGGCCAATCCGAAAAAAAAGAAAATTCTATGAAATTAACGAACCAGAGATCGCAACGGCGGTAATAATAACATAAAACAGTATCGGGCACGGCTATTATTTATCCGGAAAAATAAATCGGAAACATATTCAGTGTGCATATATGAACTAAGGAATAAAAATAATATTAGTAATTATTTTGATTAGTTTTTATGACGATGTATAAAATTATTACTCCGTGCAGTAAGCGCCTTTCTCAATTTTCTGTTGCGAAAACGTTGCGATAAAAATAGTGTCCGTTATTCTTTTGCCCGGATTACGGTCCACGCCTTTATAATGTACTCGGTGTTTTGACACAGCGTAACTGGCGATGTTTCCGCTGATTTTCTATATACATTGTCTTCCCGGTCGTTTCAAACATGGATCGTGATGTTCAATTGAAGAATCAAGAATACTCTTCTTGATATATATAGTCTATAGATTTACTACTATATATATCTCACGAGAGGTATTTTGATCACAGATGGGAACCCGTCAAATGACCTGACATTTCGGTAAGCCTACGTCACTGAAAATTCGAAGCCATGTATCGTTGGTAGGCCTACAGTACAGTAACGTTAACGTTCAGTTCAACATAGATCATTCCGTCATACAGTATAAATCCTATTCATTGACACCATTTTCATGTATAAGCCTGTGTGTTTTATGTGAAAAATGTTCATTTTTTAATTTTGAAAATCTGAAAAGTTGGCGATTCTACAGTTAACGTTAGGCCTACTAGCTAGCTAGGCTAGAGTAGTGCAATACGGTAGGACACTGGACATGGGTTTAACTACTGTAGTTATTTTATCTCTATATGTTATAGATGTATTTTATATCATAAAGGCGTTATATACCTTTATATAATAAAATCTAATCTAGCAAAAAATTGTTTACATTAGAGTGCTACAGATTATTAAGGATACATATCTTCATTTTTTCAACTAATTACGAAGCATGCGTGGCAGTCGTGACGTTCTGTCCCCCTGTTCCGAAGGTAGTGAGTCCGAATCGACATTTATACATATACAGGGTTGGGGTCAATTACATTGCAATGTAATTAATTACAATTACAATTACTTGGTCAAAACTCAATTACAATTACAATTACAATTACTCAGTTTTGTAAATGTAATTAATTACAATTACAATTACATTCAAAAAGTAATTAATTACAATTACACATTACATTTTCTTAAGATGTTTATTTTTACCAATATATACACAATTGTATAGTATATAAGTCACTATCAGTAAGTTCTGATAGAACATATGCTTCACAAGTTACAATTGAGTATTGGTAGGGTGTACGTGTATTAGTTTTACATGTGCATTTTTATTAGACCTAGGTCAAATAAAAATGTACATTTAAAACTTTTCAGACTCTGATGATGATAAAATGCAATTTAAAAATATGATGGTACCAGGTATTCATATTTATAAATTGCATTTGATCATCATCAGAAGTCTGAAAATTATCATAATATGCATTCTGTTTCTCTCTGATCGGAATACTTTGCCAGCAACACTAAATAATCTCTCTACTGGAGCTGGTAAAATACACAAATGTGGAAATCTGCAAGAATTATCTTTCCGGAACTTAAATGGGTCCCAACATCTCTCTGTGCAATATTCACCAATGTACCCGTAGGTGTCTACTTCATTGGATTTAAGAGTTGTGTCTCTTTCGTGAGGGTGTAGTGGAATGAACTGAAAAAGTCTTCTAGCTGTTTTAATTTTCTTGGCAGGGGCGGTTGAAGACTAATCTGAGCTATCATCTATATTTTTGCCTTCATTAGATATGCTAATTAGGTGATCAACATGTATATATAGGTGTTATATAAGCAAGACCTTTGTGATTTGTAATCACAGGCTATGTGTTCACAACTCACACCTGTATATATTGCCTCAGGAGAAAACTACAGGTAAAAAGAGGTACAAGTGTAGGGTATACTATGGTCACTGCCTCACATATGTAACCTGTTTAAATTTCTATATAGCCAAATAAATGTCTTACATTCATTAATTTTAGTATTAGACATTAGTAAATATATATATATATGTAATTGAAAAGTAATTGAAAAGTAATTGTTAATTACACATTTTTGAATGTAATTAATTACAATTACAAGTAATTGAAATATTTTTTAATTACAAATTACTT